>NC_084625.1:10673322-10810822 GCF_033978795.1 Nerophis ophidion
CCCTAGTGTATGAAAGGCACACTGCGTGTGGCCAGCAGTCACATTAGAGCAGGGGTCACCAACTTTTTTGAAACCAAGAGCTACTTCTGGGGTACTGATTAATGCGAAGGGCTACCAGTTTGATACACACTTAAATAAATTAACAGAAATATTCAATTTGCTCAATTTATATATATATATATGTATATATATATATATATATATATATATATATATATATATATATTAGGGGTGGGCAAATTAATGCGTTAACTATGAGTTAACTCATCAATCTATTAACGCCGACAATTATTTTATCGCACATTTGCGTATGTTGTTTACATGCTTTTATTTTGTTAACGCCTTCCTCTTAACAAGACGGCGTCGCCCGGATTGGCTTCGGCGTAGGTAAAGCGGAACATTTGGCAAAAATACCGGACAATTCTGCAAATTTCATGGCTGGCTTACAGCGTGGTCACTCCGGGATCACTTACGACTGCCAGACAATTCTGGATGTGGATAGATCGGGCCGTTTTGGACTGAATGACGCGTGTTTCCAGACTGGCTAGCTAGCATGGGAATACTTTGCCGGCTACATCCAGCGGCCTGTGAAGCAGCGGAGTATATGTGTTGTGTATTTATGAATAATGCAGACGAGGAGTGTTGGCTGAGTTCTTAACGTTTGCTTTCAGAGCGTGCATATCACAACATACAAGATGCCGTCATGGCGACACAACCTATACCGGGCTACCGCGCATGCTCGTCACTCCTGTTGCATGCTGGGTAAGGTAGTTCTTTTTTTCCCTGGCTCATAACATCACAATATAGTACCATGTATATGCGTTCAGTTTATCAAAGCACCAAGCAAACAATCGGAAAATTCCCATCATATCAATTCCTAGATATGGTCATAATTATTTTAAGTGCACTACGCAGAATAAACACAACATTATTAATATTGCTACTACGGATAATTTGATCAAAAATTCCCTAAAACAGCCCACTAGCTATAATATAGGTTTTTTAAACATAAAATCCCTGATAAAAAAAATGTTTCTGCTGTTACCTCATAAATTGCCTGTTCAGATGTTATGATTGTGGCTCAGAGATTTGTATGTAGATTATATTTATTTTCCATAACAAACAGGATAACTTAAATACCCTGGCAGTAGTAATAAGCTTAATTGTTTGTATTTACATTTTTTGAGTTGATTTTAATAAAATATGCTATTTAACTGCTACTGTTTAACAAGGACTGATTTAAATTGTGTTTGCACAACAAATGTTTTGGCGTTTTTGTTCATGTGGGAGAATATTCCAATAAAGGTGCACCACACACTACTTTTGAATTCATTATTGGGCTTTGCGTATACAATGCAGTTAATCGCGATTAATCGGAGAAATAGTGCGATTAACTTCGATTAAAATTTTTAATCGTTGCCCAGCCCTTTATTTATATATATATATATATATATATATATATATATATATATATATATATATATATATATATATATATATATATATATATATATATATATATATATATATATATGATATGGGTATTTCTGTCTGTCATTCCGTCGTACTTTTTTTTTCCTTTTACGGAAGGTTTTTTGTAGAGAATAAATGATGAAAAAAACACTTCATCGAACGGTTTAAAAGAGGAGAAAACAGGGGAAAAAATTAAAATTAAATGTTGGAAACATAGTTTATCTTCAATTTCGACTCTTTAAAATTCAAAATTCAACTGAAAAAAAAGAAAAGAAAAACTAGCTAATTCGATGCTACAATATACACCCCCGCCGCCCCCAGCCCCGCCCACCTCAACCTCCTCATGCTTTCTCAGGGAGAGCATGTCCCAAATTCCAAGCTGCTGTTTTGAGGCATGTTAAAAAAATAATGCACTTTGTGACTTCATTAATAAATATGGCCGTGCCATGTTGGCATTTTTTTCCATAACTTAAAGGGGAACATTATCACAATTTCAAAAGGGTTAAAAACAATAAAAATCAGTTCCCAGTGGCTTGTTGTATTTTTTGAAGTTTTTTTCAAAATTTTACATCTCCCGGAATATCCCTAAATAAAGCTTTAAAGTGCCTTATTTTCGCTGTCTTCGAAACCACTATCCATATCCCTGTGACGTCATACAGGGCTGCCAATACAAACAACATGGCGGCTACCACAGCAAAATATAGCGACATTAGCTCGGATTCAGACTCGGATTTCAGCGGCTTATGCGATTCAACGGATTACGCATGTATTGAAACAGATGGTCGGAGTATGGAGGCAGATAGCGAAAACGAAATTGAAGAAGAAATTGAAGCTATTGAGCGAATAGCTATTGACGCTATTCGGCCATAGCGTGGGTGTACCTAATGAAGTGACCCATAGCATGGCTGCCTTATTAGCATCGCCGGTAAAATGTGCGGACCTAACGATTAGGACTTTCGCATCTTGTGACACTGGAGCAACTTAAATCCGTCGATTGGTAAGTGTTTGTTTGGCATTAAATGTGGGTATCTAGTTTCAAATGTACATACAGCTAGCGTAAATAGCATGTTAGCATCGATTAGCGTAGCATGTTAGCATTGATTAGCTGGCAGTCATACCGTGACCAAATATGTCTGATTAGCACATACGTCAACAACATCAACAAAACTCACCTTTGTGATTTCGTTGACTTAATCGTTGCAAATGCATCTGCAGGTTATCCATACATCTCTGTGCCATGTCTGTCTTAGCATCGCCGGTCAAATGTGAAGACACTTTGGTACATTCAATGGGGGTCTGGCGGAAGATTTCTTGCCAGTGGTGCAACTTGAATCCCTCCCTGTTAGTGTTGTTACACCCTCCGACAACACACCGAAGAGGCATGATGTCTCCAAGGTTCCAAAAAATAGTCGAATAAACGGAAAATAACAGAGCTGAGACCCGGTGTTTGTAATGTGTTGAAAATGAATATGGCGGGTGTGTTACCTCGGTGACGTCACGTTCTGACATCATCACTAAAAGACCAATAAACAGAAAGGCGTTTAATTTGCCAAAATTCACCCGTTTAGAGTTCGGAAATCGGTTAAAAAAATACATGGTCTTTTTTCTGCAACATCAAGGTATATATTGACGCTTGCGTAGCTTCGGTGATAATGTTCCCCTTTAAGTTGATTTATTTTGAAAAACCTTGTTACATTGTTTAATGCATCCAGCGGGGCATCACAACAAAATTAGGCATAATAATGTGTTATTTCCACCACTGTATATATCGGTATCGGTTGATATCGGTATTGGTAATTAAGAGTTGGACAATATGGGGATATGCGCAAAAAGGCCGTTATCGGATATCTCTATATTATATTAAAGTAGGGTACGCTTACTTGAGTTCAATTTGTGGGTACTCTAGCCACCTCTTAAAAGTTTGGAAATGAGCGCCATGAAGGCATCACAGCATCAAGAAGCTTGTTCCCTCTCCTTCGCCGCATCCGACAATATGGGGCCGTAATGCAATTGTTGGCTAACGTGGAAAGATGGCGAGCGCCTTGACAGCGCCGGACTTCAGTAATCAGCTGGAGCGCCGGCACATGCCGACAAACACCTGCTGCCCAAGTAGCCCCGGTTAATTGCAGCCTTGCGCTAGCGTGGATAGAGGCGCTCGCCACACGCAGACAGTCGGGCGTAATGTGATTAGTCGCCGTGTTCTCCTCCGGCTAAATTCCATTATGACTTTTTTACATTTCATTTCTACCGCCTGAAATGAAACTGTATCAGCGAGGGGAGGTAATGAGCACAAAGCGATAGTGGAACACCCACTACATGGCGTAAAGCTGATGATTATTATTATTTGCATCTTATTTCTTAGTCCATCCATCCATTTTCCTACCGCTTGTCCCTTTTTTGGGGTCGCGGGGTGCTGGAGCCAATGTCAGTACTTTATTTCAATCAATCATGTTGCTGCTGGAGACACGTTTCATTTGTCGACTCTTTTGGTCAACTCTGTAAATACACAATTGAAACTAATATAAGAAGACATTTGTGACATACAAGAAAAAAAGTTGCCAATTTTTTTCTAAAATTTTTGGGAAAAAAAGCGTAATATTATAGGAGTAAAAATGAAAAAAAGACAAAATATTGGTTTAAAATTTTTATTTCATTTTTATTTTTTCAAAATATAAAAAATAGTTTCCCCCTCCAAATTATCTGGATATCACGACAAAAAAAAAAAAATTACATAATAGCTTAGTCATATGTTTCCCCTAAAAAATAGAGAAATACCATGAGTTTACATAGAAAACTATGAAAAATATTAAAGTAAAAGAGACAAAATATTGGTTTTAAATCTTAATTTAATTTTTTGTTTTTTTCAAAATATAAAAAATAGTTTCCCCCTCCAAAAAATCTGGATATTACGACAAAAAAAATAATTACATAACAGCTAAGTCATATGTTTCCCCTAAAAAAATGAGAAATACCATGAGTTTACTTAGAAAACTATGAAAAATATTAAAGTAAAAAAGACAAAATATTGGTTTTAAATTTTAATTAAATTTTTTGTTTTTTCAAAATATAAAAAACAGTCCCCCCCGTCCACCCCCCCCCCCCCCCCCCCCCAAAAAAAATTTGGGTATTACAACAAAAAAAAAATCAATTATACAATAAAGTCATGTTTCCCCTAAAAAAAAATGAGAAATACTATGAGTTTACTTAGAAAACTATGACAAATATTAAAGTAAAAAAGACAAAATATTGGTTTTAAATCTTAATTAAATTTTTTGTTTTTTCAAAATATAAAAAATAGTCCCCTCCCCCCAAAAAATGTGGATATTACAACAAAAAAAATCAATTATACAATAAAGTCATATGTTTCCCCTAAAAAAAATGAGAAATACCATGAGTTTACTTAGAAAACTATGAAAAATATTAAAGTAAAAAAGACAAAATATTGGTTTTAAATCTTAATTAAATTTTTTGTTTTTTCAAAATATAAAAAATAGTCCCCCCACCCCAAAAATGTGGATATTACAACAAAAAAAATCAATTATAGAATAAAGTCATATGTTTCCCCTAAAAAAAAAAGAGAAATACCATGAGTTTACTTAGAAAACTATGAAAAATATTAAAGTAAAAAAGACAAAATATTGTTTTTAAATCTTAATTAAATGTTTTGTTTTTTCAAAATATAAAAAATAGTCGTCCCCCCCCCAAAAAAATTTGGGTATTACAAACAAAAAAATCAATTATACAATAAAGTCATATGTTTCCCCTAAAAAAAAATGAGAAATACCATGAGTTTACTTAGAAAACTATGAAAAATATTAAAGCAAAAATGAAAAAAGAGAAACATTTCAGGCGAAAAGACAAAATATTGGTTCAAAATCTTAATTTCATTGTTATTTTTTCAAAATATAAAAACTAGTTTCCCCCCCAAAAAAATCTGGATATTACAACAAGACCATTTTCAATTATATAATATTTAAGTAATCATGTTTCTCCTAAAAAAATGAGAAATCCCATGAGTTTACTTAAAAAACTAAGAAAAATACTAAACTAAAAATGAAAAAAGAGACAAATTTCAGGCGAAAAAAGACAACATTTTTCAAAATCTTAATTACATTTTTTCAAAATAGAAAAAAATAGTTCCTCTCCCCCCCAAAAAAATCTGGATATTACAACAACAAAAATCAATTATATAATAGTTAAGTCATATGTTTCCCCTAAATAAATTTAGAAATACCATGAGTTTACTTAGAAAACTATGAAAAATATTAAAGTAAAAATGAAAAAAGAGAAACATTTCAGGCGAAAAAAGACAAAATATTGGTTGAAAATCTTAATTTCATTTGAATTTTAAAAAAATAAAAAAAATAATTTCCCTTCCAAAAAAATTTGGATATTACAACAAAATATTTCAATTATATAATAGTTAAGTCATATGTTTCCCCTTAATGAAATGAGAAATACCATGAGTTTACTTAGAAAACTATGAAAAATATCAAAGTAAAAAAAAAAAAAAAAGTTGGGTGAAAAAAGACAACATTTTGGGTTAAAATCTTTATTTCATTTGTATTTTTTCAAAATATAAATAATAGTTTCCACCCCCCAAAATCTGGATATTACAACAAAAGAAATCAATTATACAAAAGTTAAGTCATATGTTTCCCCTAAAAAAAAAGATAAATACCATGAGTTTACTTAGAAAACTATGAAAAATATTAAAGTAAAAAAAAAAATTGGGGCAAAAAAAGACAAAATTTTGGGTTAAGATCTTAATTTCATTTGTATTTTTTCAAAATATAAAAAATAGTTCCCCCCCCAAAAAATCTGGATATTACAATAAAAAAAATCAAATGTATAATAGTTAAGTCTTATGTTTCCCCTAAAAAAAAAAAGAGAACTACCATGAGTTTACTTAAAAAACTAAGAAAAATAATAAAGTAAAAATGAAAAAAGAGAAACATTTCAGGTGAAAAAAGACAAAGTATTGGTTTAAAATCTTCATTTCATTTTTATTTTTTCAAAATATAAAAAATAGTTTTCCCCTTTCAAAAATTCTGGATATTACAACATAACATTTTCAATTATATAATAGTTAAGTAATCATATGTTTCTCCTAAAAAAATGAGAAATCCCACGAGTTTGCTTAAAAAACTAAGAAAAATATCAAAGTAAAAATGAAAAAAGAGAAACATTTCAGACGAAAAAAGACAAAATATTGGTTTAAAATCTTAATTTCATTTTTTCAAAATAGAAAAAATAGTCCCCCCCCCCAAAAAAAAAATCTGCATATTACAACAACAAAAATCAATTATATAATAGTTAAGTCATATGTTTCCCCTAAAAAATATCAAAGTAAAAATAAAAAAAAAGAAACCTTTCAGGCGAAAAAAGACAAAATATTGGTTTAAAATCTTAATTTCATTTGAATTTTTGCAAAATATAAAAAATAGTTTCCCTCCCAAAAAAATGTGGATATTATAACAACATATTTCAATTATATAATAGTTAAGTCATATGTTTCCCCTTAATAAAATGAGAAATACCATGAGTTTACTTAGAAAACTATGAAAAATATTAAAAATGAAAAAAAGAGAAAAATTCCAGGCGAAAAGACAAAATATTGATTCAAAATCTTAATTTAATTTTTATTTTTTCAAAATAGAAAAAATAGTTCCCCCACCCCCGCTCCCCAAAAAATCTGGATATTACAATAAAAAAATCAATTATATAATAGCTAAGTCATAAGTTTCCCCTAAAAAAAATGCGAAATACCACAAGTTTACTTAGAAAACTATAAAAAAATATTTAAAAAAAAATTGGGCGAAAAAAGACAAAATTTTGGGTTAAAATCTTAATTTCATTTGGATTTTTTCAAAATATAAAAAATTGTTTCCCCCTCCAAAATGTGGATGTTACAACAACAAAAATTCAATTACATGATACTTAAGTCATATGTTTCCCCTAAAAAATGAGAAATACCATGAGTTTACTTAGAAAACTATGAAAAATATTAAAGTAAAAAAAACAAAAAACAACTTGGGCGAAAAAAGACAAAATTTTGTGTTAAAATCTTAATTTCATTTGGATTTTTTCAAAATATAAAAAATAGTTTCCCCCTCCAAAATGTGGATGTTACAACAACAAAAATTCAATTACATAATACTTAAGTCATATGTTCCCCCTAAAAAATGAGAAATACTATGAGTTTACTTAGAAAACTATGAAAAATATTAAAGTAAAAATGAAAAAAGAGAAAAATTCCAGGCGAAAAGACAAAATATTGATTCAAAATTTTCATTTCATTTTTATTTTTTCAAAATATAAAAAAATTGTCCCCACCCCCTCCAAAAAATCTGAATATTACAATAAAAAAAATCAATCATATAATAGTTAAGTCATATGTTTCCCCTAAAAAAAAAAGAGAAATACCATGAGTTAACTTAGACAACTATGAAAAATATTAAAGTAAAAAAAACAAAAAACAATTTGGGCGAAAAGAGACAAAATTTTGGGTTAAAATTTTAATTTCATTTGGATTTTTTCAAAATATAAAAAATAGTTTCCCCCTCCAAAATGTGGATGTTACAACAACAACAATTCAATTACATAATACTTAAGTCATATGTTTCCCCTTAAAAAAATGAGAAATACCATGAGTTTACTTAGAAAACTATGAAAAATATTAAAGTAAAAATGAAAAAGGAGAAAAATTCCAGGCGAAAAGACAAAATATTGATTCAAAATTTTAATTTCATTTTTATTTTTTCAAAATATAAAAAATAGTCCCCGCCCCCTAAAAAATCTGAATATTACAATAAAAAAAATCAATTATATAATAGCTAAGTCATATGTTTCCCCTAAAAAAAATGACAAATACCATGAGTTTACTTAGAAAACTATGAAAAATATTAAAGTAAAAAAATCAAAAAACAATTTGGGCGAAAAGAGACAAAATTTTGGGTTAAAATCTTAATTTCATTTGTATTTTTTCAAAATATAAAAAATAGTTTCCCCCTCCAAAATGTGGATGTTACAACAAAAAAAATTTAATTACATAATACTTAAGTCATATGTTTCCCCTAAAAAAAAAAGAGAAATACCATGAGTTTACTTAGAAAACTATGAAAAATATTAAAGTAAAAATGAAAAAAGAGAAAAATTCCAGGCGAAAAGACAAAATATTGATTCAAAATTTTCATTTCATTTTTATTTTTTCAAAATATAAAAAAATAGTCCCCACCCCCTCCAAAAAATCTGAATATTACAATAAAAAAAATCAATCATATAATAGTTAAGTCATATGTTTCCCCTAAAAAAAAAAGAGAAATACCATGAGTTAACTTAGACAACTATGAAAAATATTAAAGTAAAAAAAACAAAAAACAATTTGGGCGAAAAGAGACAAAATTCTGGGTTAAAATTTTAATTTCATTTGGATTTTTTCAAAATATAAAAAATTGTTTCCCCCTCCAAAATGTGGATGTTACAACAACAACAATTCAATTACATAATACTTAAGTCATATGTTTCCCCTAAAAAATTAGAAATACCATGAGTTTACTTAGAAAACTATAAAAAATATTAAAGTAAAAATTAAAAAAGAGAAAAATTCCAGGCGAAAAGACTAAATATTGATTCAAAATTTTAATTTCATTTTTATTTTTTCAAAATATAAAAAAATAGTCCCCTCCCCCTAAAAAAATCTGAATATTACAATAAAAAAAATCAATTATATAATAGCTAAGTCATATGTTTCCCCTTTAAAAAATGAGAAATACCATGAGTTTACTTAGAAAACTATGAAAAATATTAAAGTAAAAATGAAAAAGGAGAAAAATTCCAGGCGAAAAGACAAAATATTGATTCAAAATTTTAATTTCATTTTTATTTTTTCAAAATATAAAAAATAGTCCCCGCCCCCTAAAAAATCTGAATATTACAATAAAAAAAATCAATTATATAATAGCTAAGTCATATGTTTCCCCTAAAAAAAAATGACAAATACCATGAGTTTACTTAGAAAACTATGAAAAATATTAAAGTAAAAAAATCAAAAAACAATTTGGGCGAAAAGAGACAAAATTTTGGGTTAAAATCTTAATTTCATTTGTATTTTTTCAAAATATAAAAAATAGTTTCCCCCTCCAAAATGTGGATGTTACAACAAAAAAAATTTAATTACATAATACTTAAGTCATATGTTCCCCCTAAAAAATGAGAAATACCATGAGTTTACTTAGAAAACTATGAAAAATATTAAAGTAAAAATGAAAAAAGAGAAAAATTCCAGGCGAAAAGACAAAATATTGATTCAAAATTTTAATTTCATTTTTATTTTTTCAAAATATAAAAAAATAGTCCCCGCCCCCCCAAAAAATCTGAATATTACAATAAAAAAAATCAATCATATAATAGCTAAGTCATATGTTTCCCCTAAAACAAAAAGAGAAATACCATGAGTTTACTTAGACAACTATGAAAAATATTAAAGTAAAAAAAACAAAAAACAATTTGGGCGAAAAGAGACAAAATTTTGGGTTAAAATTTTAATTTCATTTGGATTTTTTCAAAATATAAAAAATAGTTTCCCCCTCCAAAATGTGGATGTTACAACAAAAAAAATTCAATTACATAATACTTAAGTCATATGTTTCCCCTAAAAAATTAGAAATACCATGAGTTTACTTAGAAAACTATGAAAAACGTTAAAGTAAAAATGTGTCCAAATAGGATAATTAACGCACAAACAGGTTAATTAGTGTTTACAATACACAAAAATATTAATATTAGATGCACATTTATGGTTATTGTTGTTGTTTGCTGGTTCTGATGACTCAGCGAAAGGCCTCTCTTCCGTCAATGCTGTCGATATCGGAGGACCACGCGTGTAGGAGGAGGCGGTGATTGCTGCGAATCCTTCTGGAAATTGCAGCGTCTGCAATCAGGATCAAACCGGTTCCGGGTGCAGGAGGAGGAGGAGGAGGAAAGGAGGAAGTCGCCGTGCATTTTTTTTTGTCCAGGCGGCGTGGGCGCGATGACGTCGGCGAAACATCCCCTCCTCAATAATTCATCTCTCCGGGCTCCGAACGTTTAAACAACCCCCGCCTTAAACCCCCCTCGGGCCAAGTGGGGGCGGAGGGGGGGGGGGCACACCCATGATTAAAAGTTGCCGACAAAGAAGCCCCATAATCCTAATCTGTATGCGCTCCGGGAAAACGCACGGGCAGCCATTTTGGAAACAGCTGCAGTGTGTAATGGAGGACGGCGTGTGACGCTTTTGACCCGCGCACGCCGTTCAAAAAAGCGAGCGTAGGGGTTGGGGGTGGAGCACTGGATTTTATCCGCCGCAGAGGCGCGGTGATTGCGCGTCTCCGGCCATGCGGGCTATGATTTCTTGCGGCAGGCCGCTAAAAGCCCCCAGGCCACCAGGAGAGTGGAAGATTGGAAAAAAAACAAAAGGAGTCATCAGGCCTGCAGAGGGAGAGGAAAACTACTTGTGATGTCTAGAAAGTGCTAACAAAAACACTCTCGGATGTAATCTGTAATTTAATACATGCGGTGAAGCCTTGACTAGAACTCAGCTTTAATGCTAATTAGCTGTGCTAAATTTGATTGATTGATTGATTGATTGATGGATTGATTGATGGATTGATTGATGGATTGATTGATTGATTGATTGATTGATTGATTGAAACTTGTATTAGTAGATTGCACAGTACAGTACATATTGCGTACAATTGACCACTAAATGGTAACACCCGAATAAGTTTTTCAACTTGTTTAAAGGGGAACAGTATATCACAATTTCAGAAGGGTTAAAACCAATAAAAATCTGAGTTCCCAGTGGCTTATTTTATTTTTCGAAGTTTTCCTAAAAATTTTACCCATCACGCAATATCCCGAAAAACGACTTCAAAGTGCCTGATTTTAACCGTCGTTATATCCACCCCTCTATTGTCCCATGACAACACTGCGTGAAGCCGACAAAAACAAATATGGCGGCTAGCACAGAAAGGTATAGCATAGTAGCTCTGATTCGGACTCGGATTTCAGCGCCGTAAGCAATTCAACAGATTACGCATGTATTGAAACGGATGGTTGGAGTGTGGAGGCAGAGAGCAAAAACGAAATTGAAGAAGAAACTGAAGCTATTGAGCCATGTCACGACAGACAGCGGCAACGAGGACGAATTCGGCGATCTTTTGACCACTGGTGCAACTTGAATCCGTCGATTGGTAAGTGTTTGTTTGGCATTAAAGGAAAGGCTGGATGCAAATATAGCTACAAATGTACACACAGCTAGCCTAAATAGCATGTTAGCATCGATTAGCTTGCAGTCATGCCGTGACCAAATATGTCTGTAAGTCAATAACATCAACAAAACTCACCTTTGTGATTTCCTTGACTTTATCGTTGGAAATGCATCTACTTTGAGTGTCGCAGGATATCCAAAAATTCTTGCTATCTCTGTCGTAGCACAGCTGTCATCGGTAAAATGTGCGTCCAATTTCTTGCCACTTTCGCATCTTTTGGCCACTTGTGCAACTAGAACCTGTCGATTGGTAAGTGTTTGTTTGGCATTCAATGTGGGTGGAGGGAAAGGCTGGATGCAAATATAGCTACAAATGTACATACAGCTAGCCTAAATAGCATGTTAGCATCGATTAGCTTGCAGTCATGCCGTGACCAAATATGTCTGATTAGCACATAAGTCAATAACATCAACAAAACTCACCTTTGTGATTTCCTTGACTTTATCGTTGGAAATGCATCTACTTTGAGTGTCGCAGGATATCCACAAATTCTTGCTATCTCTGTCGTAGCACAGCTGTCATCGGTAAAATGTGCGTCGAATTTCTTGCCACTTTCGCATCTTTTGGCCACTTGTGCAACTAGAATCCGTCGATTGGTAAGTGTTTGTTTGGCATTCAATGTGGGTGGAGGGAAAGGCTGGATGCAAATATAGCTACAAATGTACATACAGCTAGCCTAAATAGCATGTTAGCATAGATTAGCTTGCAGTCATGCCTTGACCAAATATGTCTGATTAGCACATAAGTCAATAACATCAACAAAACTCACCTTTGTGATATCTTTGACTTTATCGTTGGAAATGCATCTGCTTTGTGTGTCGCAGGATATACACAAATTCTTGCAATCTCTGTCGTAGCACAGCTGTCATTGGTAAAATGTGCGTCCAATTTCTTGCCACTTTCGCATCTTTTGGCCACTTGTGCAACTAGAATCCGTCAATTGGTAAGTGTTTGTTTGGCATTCAATGTGGGTGGAGGGAAAGGCTGGATGCAAATATAGCTACAAATGTACAAACAGCTAGCCTAAATAGCATGTTAGCATCGATTAGCTTGCAGTCATGCCGTGACCAAATGTCTGATTAGCACATAAGTCAATAACATCAACAAAACTCATCTTTGTGATTTCTTTGACTTTATCGTTGGAAATGCATCTGCTTTGAGTGTCGCAGGATATCCACAAATTCTTGCTATCTCTGTCGTAGCACAGCTGTCATCGGTAAAATGTGCGTCCAATTTCTTGCCACTTTCGCATCTTTTGGCCACTAGTGCAACTTGAATCCGTCAATTGGTAAGTGTTTGTTTGGCATTAAATGTGGGTGGAGGGAAAGGCTGGATGCAAATATAGCTACAAATGTACACACAGCTAGCCTAAATAGCATGTTAGCATCGATTAGCTTGCAGTCATGCCGTGACCAAATATGTCTGATTAGCACATAAGTCAATAACATCAACAAATCTCACCTTTGTGATTTCCTTGACTTTATCGTTGGAAATGCATCTACTTTGAGTGTCGCAGGATATCCACAAATTCTTGCTATCTCTGTCGTAGCACAGCTGTCATCGGTAAAATGTGCGTCCAATTTCTTGCCACTTTCGCATCTTTTGGCCACTGGTGCAACTAGAATCCGTCGATTGGTAAGTGTTTGTTTGGCATTCAATGTGGGTGGAGGGAAAGGCTGGATGCAAATATAGCTACAAATGTACATACAGCTAGCCTAAATAGCATGTTAGCATCGATTAGCTTGCAGTCATGCCGTGACCAAATATTTCTGATTAACACATAAGTCAATAACATCAACAAATCTCACCTTTGTGATTTCTTTGACTTTATCGTTGGAAATGCATCTGCTTTGTGTGTCGCAGGATATCCACAAATTCTTGCCATGTCTGTCGTAGCACAGCTGTCATCGGTAAAATGTGCGTCCAATTTCTTGCCACTTTCGCATCGTTTGGCAACTTGTGCAACTAGAATCCGTTGATTGGTAAGTATTTGTTTGGCATTCAATGTGGGTGGAGGGAAAGGCTGGATGCAAATATAGCTACAAATGTACAAACAGCTAGCCTAAATAGCATGTTAGCATCGATTAGCTTGCAGTGATGCCTTGACCAAATATGTTTGAATAGCACATAAGTCAATAACATCAACAAAACTCACCTTTGTGATTTCTTTGACTTTATCATTGGAAATGCATCTGCTTTGAGTGTCGCAGGATATACACAAATTCTTGCCATCTCTGTCGTAGCACAGCTGTCATCGGTAAAATGTGCGTCCAATTTCTTGCCACTTTCGCATCTTTTGGCCACTGGGGCAACTTGAATCCGTCGATTGGTAAGTGTTTGTTTGGCATTAAATGTGGGTGGAGGGAAAGGCTGGATGCAAATATAGCTACAAATGTACATACAGCTAGCCTAAATATCATGTTAGCATCGATTAGCTTGCAGTCATGCCGTGACCAAATATGTCTGATTAGCACATAAGTCAATAACATCAACAAAACTCACCTTTTTGATTTCTTTGACTTTATCGTTGGAAATGCATCTGCTTTGAGCGTCGCAGGATATCCACAAATTCTTGCTATCTCTGTCGTAGCACAGCTGTCGTCGGTAAAATGTGCGTCCAATTTCTTTCCACTTTCGCATCTTTTGGTTACTGGTGCAACTTGAATCCCTCCCTATTAGTGTTGTTACACCCTCCGACAACACACCGACGAGGCATGATGTCTCCAAGGTACGGAAAACAGTCAAAAAAATGGAAGATAACAGAGCTGATTTTACTTGCCGCGTGTAATGTGTTTGAGAAAATGGCGGATTGCTTCACGTTTTAACGTCACGTCACGTCAATTGAAAAGGCGTTTACATTGCCAAATTCACCCTTTTAGAGTTCGGAAATCGGTTAAAAAAACATATGGTCTTTTTTCTGCAACATGAAGGTATATATTGACGCTTACATAAGTCTGGTGATAATGTTCCCCTTTAAGTCGTGGTCCACGTTAATCAATTCATGGTAGATATGGTAAATAAATACATCCCATTAAACAACATGACATTTAGGAGTTTTTTTAAAGGGGAACATTATCACCAAACCTATGCAAGCATCAATATATACCTTGATGTTGCAGAAAAAAGACCATGTATTTTTTTAACCGATTTCCGAACTCTAAATGGGTGAATTTTGGCAAATTAAATGCCCTTCTGTTAATCGGTCTTTTAGCGATGACGTCAGAACGTGACGTCCGAGGTAACACACCCGCCATATTCATTTTCACATTACAAACACCGGGTCTCAGCTCTGTTATTTTCCGTTTTTTCGACCATTTTTTGGAACCTTGGAGACATCATGCCTCGTCGGTGTGTTGTCGGAGGGTGTAACAACACTAACAGGGAGGGATTCAAGTTGCACCACTGGCAAGAAATCTGCCGCCAGACCCCCATTGAATGTGCCAGAGTGTCTTTACATTTTACCGGCGATGCTAAGGCAGACATGGCACAGAGATATATGGATAACCTGCAGATGCATTTGCAACGATTAAGTCAACGAAATCACAAAGGTGAGTTTTGTTGCTGTTGTTGACTTATATGCTAATCAGAAATATTTGGTCACGGCGTGACTGCCAGCTAATCTATGCTAACATGCTATGTTAATCGATGCTAACATGTTATTTACGCTAGCTGTATGTACATTTGAAACTAGATACCCACATTTAATGCCAAACAAACACTTACCAATCGACGGATTGAAGTTGCTCCAGTGTCACAAGATGCGAAAGTCCTGATCGTTTGGTCTGCACATTTTACCGGCGATGCTAATAAGGCAGCCATGCTATGGGCCATTTCTTTAGGTACACCCATGCTATGGCCGAATAGCGTCAATAGCTATTCGCTCAATAGCTTCAATTTCTTCTTCAATTTCGTTTTCGCTATATGCCTCCATACTCCGACCATCTGTTTCAATACATGCGTAATCTGTTGAATCGCTTAAACCGCTGAAATCCGAGTCTGAATCCGAGCTAATGTCGCTATATCTTGCTGTGGTAACCGCCATGTTGTTTGTATTGGCAGCAATGTATGACGTCACAGGGAAATGGACAGTGGTTTCGAAGATAGCGAAAATAAGGCACTATAGAGCTTTATTTAGGGATATTCCGGGACCGGTAAAATTTTGAAAAAAACTTAAAAAAATACAACAAGCCACTGGGAACTGATTTTTATTGTTTTTAACCCTTTTGAAATTGTGATAATGTTCCCCTTTGAAGAACTAAAAATGCAAATGTTTGTAGAAATTTAGTTTAAATGTAGAAGAGCCAAAGCCGAACTTGAAATGCTAACAGTCAGCACACGTTATTTTCTGTAGCTTTGATGCTAATGAGTTGCGCTATATACAAACCCCGTTTCCATATGAGTTGGGAAATTGTGTTGGATGTAAATATAAATGGAATACAATGATTTGCAAATCCTTTTCAACCCATATTCAGTTGAATGCACTACAAAGACAAGATATTTGATGTTCAAACTCATAAACTTTATTTTTTTGCAAATAATAATTAACTTAGAATTTTATGGCTGCAACACGTGCCAAAGTAGTTGGGAAAGGGCATGTTCACCACTGTGTTACATCACCTTTTCTTTTAACAACACTCAATAAACATTTGGGAACTGAGGAAACTAATTGTTGAAGCTTTGAAAGTGGAATTCTTTCCCATTCTTGTTTTATGTAGAGCTTCAGTCGTTCAACAGTCAGGGGTCTCCGCTGTGGTATTTTACGCTTCATAATGCGCCACACATTTTCGACGGGAGACTGGTCTGGACTGCAGGCGGGCCTGGAAAGTACCCGCACTCTTATTTTACGAAGCCACGCTGTTGTAACACTTGTCTTGCTGAAATAAGCAGGGGCGTCCATGATAACGTTGCTTGGATGACAACATATGTTGCTCCAAAACCTGTATGGACCATTCAGCATTAATGGTACCTTCACAGATGTGTAAGTTACCCATGCCTTGGGCACTAATGCACCTCCATACCATCACAGATGCTGGCTTTTGAACTTTGCGCCTATAACGATCTGGATGGTTATTTTCCTCTTTGGTCCGGATAACACGATTTCGAATATTTCCAAAAACAATTTGAAATGTGGACTCGTCAGACCACAGAACACTTTTCCACATTGCATCAGTCCATCTTAGATGATCTCGGGCCCAGAGAAATCGGCGGCATTTCTGGATGTTGTTGATATATGGCTTTCGCTTTGCATAGTAGAGCTTCAACTTGCACTTACAGATGTAGCGATGAACTGTATTTAGTGACTGTGGTTTTCTGAAGTGTTCCTGAGCCCAAGTGGTGATATCCTTTTGAGATTGATGTTGGTTTTTGATACAGTGCCGTCTGAGGGATCGAAGGTCACAGTCATTCAATGTTGTTTTCCGGCCATGCCGCTTACGTGGAGTGATTTCTCCAGATTCTCTGAACCTTTTGATGATATCATGAACCGTAGATGTTGAAATCCCTTAATTTCTAGCAATTGCACTTTGAGAAACGTTGTTCTTAAACTGTTTGACTATTTGCTCACGCAGTTGTGGACAAAGGGGTGACCCTCGCCCCATCCTTTCTTGTGAAAGACTGAGCATTTTTTGGGAAGCTGCTTTTATACCCAATCATGGCACCCACCTGTTCTCAATTAGCCTGCACACCTGTGGGATGTTCCAAATAAGTGTTTGATGAGCATTCCTCAACTTTATCCTTATTTATTGCCACCTTTCCCAACTTCTTTGTCACGTGTTGCTGGCATTAAATTCTAAAGTTAATGATTATTTGTAAAAATATAAAAATAATGTTTATCAGTTTTAACATCAAATATGTTGTCATTGTAGCATATTCAACTGAATATGGGTTGAAAATGATTTGCAAATCATTGTATTCCGTTTATATTTACATCTAACACAATTTCCCAACTCATATGGAAACGGGGTTTGTACATGATGTCCTGGAAACCCCAAAAATCTGAAAAGCGAGCGTTGGATCGCACCGCGTCTCAAAAATTAAGCAATTTTCTCACCTTCTGGTTTCCATTAAAAACAGATATGATAGCACCCTATTTAATGATAACTATTGTGTGCTTCCAATAAAGTCCCACAAACGCATCACGATGCTTTCAGGGTCATCAAAGCAACGAAGTTGGACGGGCCAGTAAAGCTTCTTTTGATGCCGTCCTTTAAAAGGAGCTAAAAAAAACACTTTTCTGGGACTTCTGCGATGTTCCGGGTTTAGACCGTGGGATTGGTTCCCCGGCTCTCGGAAATACTTTAGGGGGGAAGAAGAGAATCTGGCGTGTCAAAGACAAGGAGGGGGGATTACGAGCCTCAGCAAATCAGCCAGTAGCGGCGAAATCTCAGCCTCGCTTTGTTTTGCTCTCCCGCCCGTCTTTTGTCTCCGTCTTCAGCCGTGTCTCTCTTTGATAAGGTGATCGTGTCTGTGCCTTCTTTCTTCTTCCTAGATCCACTTCCATGTCTAAACTGGCTTATGGAGGACACGTCCCAAAGTCCCGAGTTCTTCCCAATCCCTTCCTTCCAAATGGCGAAACAACTGCTTCCATAACGAGGTGATGTCCTACTTTGGGCTCTAATTAGGACTGTTTTACGTCCCATGACGCTCTGGAAGCGTGCTGAACTTTGAGCATACTTGCCAACCCTCCCGATTTTTCCCGGGACACTCCCGAATTTCAGTGCCCCTCCCACAAATCTCCCGGGGCAACCATTCTCCCGTATTTTTCCCGATTTCCGCCCAGACAACAATAAAGGCACTGCCTTTAGCGTCATCTACAATCTGTCGTCACGTCCGCTTTTCCTCCATACTAACAGGGTCACCTAAAGTATGCAGCTTTTACACACACAAGTGAATGCAAGGCATACTTGGTCAACAGCCACACAGGTCACACTGAGAGTGGCCGTATAAACAACTTTAAAGGCCTACTGAAATGAGATTTTCTTACTTAAACGGGGCTAGCAGGTCCATTCTATGTGTCATACTTGATCATTTCGCGATATTGCCATATTTATGCTGAAAGGATTGAGTAGAGAACATCGACGATAAAGTTCGCAACTTTTGGTCGCTAATAAAAAAAGCCTTGCCTGTACTGGAAGTAGCAGACGATGTGCGCGTGACGTCACTGGTTGTAGGGCTCCTCACACCCTCACATTGTTTACAATCATAGCCTTTAGCAGCAAGAGCTATTCGGACCAAGAAAGCGACGATTTCCCCATTAATTTGCGCGAGGATGAACGATTCGAGGATGAGGAAAGTTAGAGTGAAGCACCAGAAAAAAAAGAGGGGAAAAAAAGGCGACCACAGTGGTAGCGATTCAGATGTTATTAGACACATTTACTAGGATAATTCTGGAAAATCCCTTATCTGCTTATTGTGTTACTAGTGTTTTAGTGAGATTATATAGTCATACCTGAAAGTCGGAGGGGTGTGGTGACTGCCAGTGTCTTTGAGGAAAGCCATGGAGGAGCCAAGAAAGTCGCAGCTGTGTATATATATATATATATATATATATATATATATATATATATATATATATATATATATATATATATATATATATGAAATACTTGACTTGGTGAATCTAGAGGTAAATATAGAATAGAATTGAGTGTACTTTACTGATCCCTGGGGGAAATTCAGCACCACAGTTAACAATAATAACAATAAACAATGATAACAATAAATAATATAATATATATAATATATAATAATGAATAATATAAATATACTCCTCCCCTCTTAACCACGCCCCCAACCTCACCCCCCGCCCCCAACCTCACCCAACCCCCCCCCCCCCTTACGCCCTCCACCCCCTCAACTCCCGAAATCGGAGGTCTCAAGTTTGGCAAGTATGGCATATCCACTGAAGAAAAAAACAAATATTGCCTGTAGCTTTGATGCTTTCTTCCAACCTCACATGCTAACACTTTTTTTAGTTTGCATCTTCTGCTAGGTTTTCCTTCAATTTAGTGCTCATAACCAGCCTCTATGCACACTTACAGTTTCCCTTAAAAAGTCACTTGTAATTAATGAGTGCTCTTGTAAAGCGCGCTTGTCAGGCCGGCTTTCAACACTACATCGGGTCACGATGTGTTCAGGGTCATCACGGGAAACGAGTCTCGACAGGCCGTGCTCCTGCTGATGCTCGTTTGCTGTCCTTCAAGGGAAGATAAAAACGCTCGTCAGTACAAGATCCATTTTTAGAACCGTGTACAAACCCCTAGAAATACTCGACACGCTAACTCGCTTCGTTTTCAGTCTGGCCCAAGGCGGTTATGCTCATCGGCGAGACGCCGCTTACACAAAAACATCACCGCGTCCATGATCCTCCCAACGCCGCTGCCCGCCTCGCATCGATAACCATTAATTAGGGCCGCCATTTCCTGCAGGTTCCTTCCCAGATCAATGGCTGCCGACGCGCCTCTCGTCATCTTGACGCAACCAGTCCAGGACGGTTGCCGTCGACGACAAAGTCGGTATCATGAGCATCTGAGAGTGAGGAGATAGTATCGCAGCGATAGTCGACTGCTGTCGTTATACATGGGTCACTTCATTAGGTACACCCGCACCCTGCTGTCCCTATATATGGGTCACTTCATTAGGTACACCCGCACCCTGCTGTCGTTATACATGGGTCACTTCATTAGGTACACCCGCACCCTGCTTTCCTTATTTATTGGTCACTTTATTAGGTACACCTGCTCCTTCTACATGGGTCACTTTATTAGGTACACCTTCACCTTGCTGTCCTTATACATGGGTCACTTTATTAGGTACACCTTCACCTTGCTGTCCTTATACATGGGTCACTTTATTAGGTACACCCGCTCCTTATACATGGGTCACTTCATTAGGTACAGCCTCACCTTGCTGTCCTTTTACATGGGTCACTTTATTAGGTACACCCGCTCCTTCTACATGGGTCACTTCATTAGGTACACCCGCTCCTTATACATGGGTCACTTCATTAGGTACACCCGCTCCTTATACATGGGTCACTTTATTAGGTACACCCGCTCCTTATACATGGGCCACTTCATTAGGTACAGCCTCACCTTGCTGTCCTTTTACATGGGTCACTTTATTAGGTACACCCGCTCCTTCTACATGGGTCACTTCATTAGGTACACCCGCTCCTTATTCATGGGTCACTTTATTAGGTACACCCGCTCCTTCTACATGGGTCACTTCATTAGGTACACCCGCTCCTTCTACATGGGTCACTTTATTAGGTACACCCGCTCCTTATACATGGGTCACTTCATTAGGTACACCCGCTCCTTATACATGGGTCACTTCATTAGGTACACCCTCATCTTGCGGTCCTTCTACATGGGTCACTTCATTAGGTACACCCGCTCCTTTTACATGGGTCACTTCATTAGGTACACCCTCACCTTGCCGTCCTTATACATGGGTCACTTTATTAGGTACACCCGCACCCTGCTGTCCTTATACATGGGCCACTTCATTAAGTACCCCCACACCCTTCCGTCCTTATACATGGGTCACTTCATTAGGTACGCCCACACCCTGCTGTCCTTATATATGGGTCACTTCATTAGGTACACCCGCACCCTGCCTTCCTTATACATGGGTCACTTTATTAGGTACACCCGCACCCCGCTGTCCTTATACATGGGGCACTTTATTAGGTACACCCGCTCCTTATACATGGGTCACTTTATTAGGTACAGCCTCACCTTGCTGTCCTTGTACATGGGTCACTTGATTAGGTACACCAGCTCCTTCTACATGGGTCACTTCAATAGGTACACCCGCTCCTTATACATGGGTCACTTCAATAGGTACACCCTCACCTTGCTGTCCTTATACATGGGTCACTTTATTAGGTACACCCTCACCTTGCTGTCCTTATACATGGGTCACTTTATTAGGTACACCCGCACCCTGCTGTCCTTATACATGGGGCACTTTATTAGGTACACCCGCTCCTTGTACATGGGTCACTTTATTAGGTACACCGTCTCCTTCCACATGGGTCACTTCAGTAGGTACACCCGCACCCTGCCTTCCTTATACATGGGTCACTTCATTAGGTACACCCGCACCCTGCTGTCCTTATGCATGGGTCACTTTATTAGGTACACCCGCACCCTGCCGTCCTTATACATGGGTCACTTTATTAGGTACACCCACACACTGATGTCCTTATACATGGGTCACTTCATTAGGTACACCCGCACCCTTCCGTCCTTATACATGGGTCACTTCATTAGGTACACCCACACCCTGCTGTCCTTATATATGTGTCACTTCATTAGGTACACCCGCACCCTGTTGTCCATTTACGTGGGTCACTTTATTAGGTACACCCACACCCTGCTGTCCTTATACATGGGTCACTTTATCAGGTACACCCTGCTGTCCTTATTTATGGGTCAGGTGAACCCTGAGGGTTCCTGGTTTGATCCCCTCCTTCTACCGACCTCGTCATGTCTGTTGTGTCCTTGAGCGAGACACTTCATCCTTGCTCTTGATGGGTCGTGGTTAACCTTGCATGGCAGCTCCCGCCATCAGTATGTTAAGTTAAGTTAAAGTACCTTGAGTACCCCTTGGGAATTGAGGGGAGCAGTGGGCAGCAGCGGTGCCGCGCCCAGGAATCATTTATGGTGATTTAACCCCCAATTCCAACCCTTGATGCTGAGTGCCAAGCAGGGAGGCAATGGGTCCCATTTTTATAGTCTTTGGTTTGAATTCACAACCTCATTGTAAAAAAAAATTCCGTAAAATAGCGGTCATCAATTGGCAGCTACGACTGCCAAACGAAAACCATGAAATTAAAGTAAAACATTGTAAACCAAATAATGATCAAAAACATTATATTTACAGAAATTTTCATGAAACGTTTTTCGGAGAAATATCGTAATTTTACAGATTTTTACTAAATTATAAAGGTTAACCACCTTTAATAAAGTGACAATGCAAACATTTCTGCAGAAAAATACCTTTGTTCTACAGAGTTTTTCCAATTTATTACAATCAACAAACTTTAATGAAGTGACAATGCTGGCAGTTCCACAGAAAAATACCATTATTTTACAGATTATTTTCTGAATTGTTAGGATCAGGGGTCTCAAATTCACTTTACCAGGGAGCCACTGGATGCAGGAACTTGGTGCAAAGTGAATTCACATTCTATGAATGGTTATCCCGCCCTAACATCATACTTACCGATCCTACCGATAGACTTTCGGTGACTCTCCCGTAGGATTGGCCCGGGCAAATATACCACGGGCGTACCGTGACAGCAGTTTATCGCCCTCTGGGTTCGCTTATTTACCGATCCATCAGCGTGTCGATTTAAACGCGTGATGTGTACGGCTTTAATAGACTTATGACAGTTACTGCAAGACACACTTGGTCAACAGCCATACTAGGTCACACTGAGGGTGGCCGTACAAACAACTTTAACACTGTTACAAATATGCACCACACTGTGTAGCCACATCAAACAAGAATGATAAACACATTTCAGGAGAACATCCTCACTGTAACACAACATAAACATAACAAATACCCACAATACCATGCAGCGTTGACTCTTCCGGACTACACCCCCGCTACCAACCAACCACAAGATTGTGGGTAATTTTTCTGTTGTGTTTATGTTGTGTTACGGTGAATATGTTCTCCTGAAATGTGTTTGTCATTCTTGTTTGATGTGGTTACACAGTGTGGCGCATATTTGTAACAGTGTTAAAGTTGTTTGTACGGCCACCGTCAGTGTGACCTGTATGGCTGTTGATCAAGTATGTCTTGCAGTCACCAACGTGTGTCATATTACAGAGAAAAATGTTAAATTGTTAGTATGAGCATAAACCTTTAAATAAGAGGCTACGTATATTTTTCGACTTGAATGTAAAAATACACATAAATATTAAAAAAATAAGATTTACCTTAAAATTACTTATAAAACTGTTAGATTGTTAGTATGGACATAGACTTATATAACAAGTTACATATTTAATGAAAGTTAATTACTGTAATTTTACATGAATTTGAAAGTAATTTGAGAAAACAGAAAATTATACGTATAATTAATTTGGTATTTTTCTGTAAAACAAAAATAGAAATATACATAGTTTGTCACTACTGGCATATTACTTAAAATAACAGGTGGTTTGTTTATTTACAGATAATGTCTTTAATTCTACAGTTTTATAACCTATTTAAAAAAAATTGAAAAATTACAGTAAAAATTTAAAATAAATTAACCATCAAAATAGGATTTTTTTTTTACAATGTCGATCTCAGGGCGGACACTCCAACCCAGGGGTGTCAAACTCAAATACAGAGAGGGCCAAAATTTTAAACTGAACAAAGCCGCGGGCCAAAGTTGAACAACTTAACATTTTAATAGGAACCTAAACAAGTTTTGCATTGAATATTGAACAAGCAAGGCTTATATAACTTTATAGTGACATGCAAAATAGATTTTTGTTGGAAGCGGGGGTGTATATTGTAGCTTCCCGGAAGAGTTAGTGCTGCAAGGGGTTCTGGGTATTTGTTCTGTTGTGTCTATGTTGTGTTACAGTGCGGATGTTCTCCCGAAATGTGTTTGCCATTCTTGTTTGGTGTGGGTTCACAGTGAGGTGTAACAGTGTTAAAGTTGTTTATACGGCCACCCTCAGTGTGACCTGTATGGCTGTTGACCAAGTATGCCTTGCATTCACTTGTGTGTGTGTAGAAGCCGCATATATATTGTTGACTGGGTGGAAATTCGGGAGAATGGTTGCCCCGGGAGATTTTCGGGCGGGGGGGCACTGAAATTTGGGATTTTCCTGGTAAAATCGGGAGGGTTGGCAAGTATGAAAATTAGCGTTGAATACGGTGATACAGCGGCACCGCCACTGTATAATACCGGCGGGCCAGCTCTAATGTTAATTTATTAATGCCTCAAGGGCCGAATGAAATGAGTTTGACACCCATGCCCTAACCACTAGGCCACTGAGTAGGTGTGAATGTGTGTGTGAATGGGTGAATGTGGAAATAGTGTCAAAGCGCTTTGAATACCTTGAAGGTAGAAAAGCGCTATACAAGTAACCCACTTACCCTGTTGTCCTTATACATGGGTCACTTCATTAGGCACACCTGCACCCTCCAGTGATTAGAGGTGCTTTTATCAAAGGTGTGCTTCTGCAGTTCTGGAAAGTACAGAAAAGTTGGGGATGAGGACGTGGTTGCGGGCGCCTCCCTTTCAAGCCATCAAACTCCTCCCGGTACCGTCTCCTGATAAGGCCACGCTGCATGTAATTGGCCGGCAGGATTGTTCCCTCTGGTCCTGTTTACCACATTTATGCATGTTTCCATGGAAACACGCACCCCCAGGTTTGTTTTATGGTACTTTTACCTCCTGGACACTTTTAATCGCTGCGATATGAGCTCGCTGTTGGCATTTCCACTGTGGGCTCGCTGCACGCCCACACCGGCCTCCACGTCGCTTATTAGGCCGGCGGGGGGGGGGGAGTGGATCGCCCGACTCGATGCTGTGTCATTTTTTTACCACGGTACTGCTAAAACCGCCAACAAGATGAAGTATTTGCGAAAAGTAAACACTTAGGACAACAATGCTCTATTTGCAGTGGTACAAGAAAAAAACGGGTTTTACGAGAAGTAAATCGTACTGTTACGTGAAAAGTCACCAACTTTACGAGACAATTACAGTACTTACAATAACGTGCTGAAACTGTTATGGCTATGCTGGCAACATGACTTCATTGGGCTCTGTGTTCTTTGACTTTATTTTCGTAAGTTCTCACATCGACGTACTCACATCGAAGTACTCACAAGGAGTACGATTTAACTTGGGGTTCACGATTCTAATGTTTTGTTCTTTGATCGTAAGTTCTGTTATCACATCGTTACATACTTTAGTCTAGTGACATTCAGGGTTTTTCTCGAAAAGTACGATTAAACTTATATGATTCTACAGTACTGTGCCAAAGCTATAACTGCATTTTTATAATTTACGACTTTTTATGGCTTTATTCTTGTATCATTGCGACTTAAAGGGGAACATTATCACCAGACCTATGCAAGCGTCAATATATACCTTGATGTTGCAGAAAAAAGACCATGTATTTTTTTAACCGATTTCCGAATTCTAAATGGGTGAATTTTGGCAAATTAAACGCCTTTCTGTTTATCGGTCTTTTAGCGATGACGTCAGAACGTAACGTCACCGAGGTAACACACCCGCCATATTCATTTTCAACACATTACAAACACCGGGTCTCAGCTGTGTTATTTTCCGTTTTTTCAACTATTTTTTGGAACCTTGCAGACATCTTGCCGGAGGGTGTAACAACACTAACAGGGAGGGATTCAAGTTGCACCACTGGCAAGAAATCTGCCGCCAGACCCCCATTGAATGAACCAGCGTGTCTTCACATTTGACCGACGATGCTAAGACAGAGATGGCACAGAGATGTATGGATAACCTGCAGATGCATTTGCAACGATGAAGTCAACAAAATCACAAAGGTGAGTTTTGTTGATGTTGTTGACTTATGTGCTAATCTGACATATTTGGTCACGGCATGACTGCCAGCTAATCGATGCTAACATGTTATTTACGCTAGCTGTATGTACATTTGAAACTAGATACCCACATTTAATGCGAAACAAACACTTACCAATCGACGGATTTAAGTTGCTCCAGTGTCACAAGATGCGAAAGTCCTGATCGTTTGGTCCGCACATTTTACCGGCGATGCTAATAAGGCAGCCATGCTATGGGCCACTTCATTAAGTACACCCACGCTATGGCCGAATAGCGTCAATAGCTATTCGCTCAATAGCTTCAATTTCGTTTTCGCTATCTGCCTCCATGCTCCAACCATCTGTTTCAATACATGCGTAATCTGTTGAATCGCTTAAGCCGCTGAAATCCGAGTCTGAATCCGAGCTAATGTCGCTATATCTGCTGTGGTAACCGCCATGTTGTTTGTATTGGCAGCACTGTATGACGTCACAGGGAAATGGATAGTGGTTTCGAAGATAGCGAAAATAAGGCACTTCAAAGCTTTATTTAGGGATATTCCGGGACCGGTAAAATTTTGAAAAAAACTTAAAAAAATACAACAAGCCACTGGGAACTGATTTTTATTGTTTTTAACCCTTTTGAAATTGTGATAATGTTCCCCTTTAAGCCTTCTTTTTTACGTACGTTCTGACTTTATTTTTTCTCAAAAAGTCGGACTCTTCTTGCGACGGTATAAATGAGTTCTTTGACTTTATTTTCTTTAGTTTGGCCCCTAGCACCGTTATCAACTTTATGTTCATGACATCTAGGGTTTTTCTCCAAAAGAACGATCAAACTTGCGATATAATTCTATTCTGCCAACTTTTTTTCTCATGACATTGACTTTAATTTGCATCATTGCGACTTTTGTCTAACTATTTTAGTGTATTACAAAGTTTTTCCCATAAAGTACCACTAAACTTGTATCACGATTTTATTCCACCAAATTCATAACTGAATTTATGTAAATTATGTATTTTTTTTCTCATGACATTAGGAATTTATTCTCAGATCATTGAAACTTTACCCTGATTTTCTTCATAGGTTATTATGACTTTTTTTTATCCAGACCTCTAGTCTGCCGCTGTAATGTTATATTTAATGACTATATTGTTTTTTAAAGTTTATTTTGAATATGTATACTGCAGTTTCAATACGTTACTTCACATACTTAAGATATTTTCATTTTCTTATACAACATTTCCGAAATGGAGATATTGGAATAATAGTGTTGTATTTAATGACTAAAATAATAATAATGTTGTGTTTAAAGACTGTAAGAATAATAATGTTATTTTAATGACCATAGAAATAATAATGATGTATTTAAAGACTGTAACAATAATGTTATGATGAGTGACTTTATTAATATAATTGTTTTATTCAATAACTATAAGAATAATAATGTTGTATTCAGTGACTATAGGAATAATAATGTTGTGTTTAATGACTATAGTTATAATGTTGTATTGAGTGACAGTAGGAAGAATAATGTTGTATTAAAGACTATAGGAACAAAGTTATGTTTAATGACTATAGTAATATTAATGCCATATTTAAGGACTGTAAGAATAATGTATTTTATGACATTAAGAATAATGTTGTATTTAATGACATTAGGAATAATGGTTATGTGTCACGACTATAGCAATGATAATGTTGTATTTAATGATAATAGCAATAACGTATTTATTGACAATGGGAATAATAATGTTGTGTTCAATGACTAGGAATAATAATGTTGTATTTAATGATAATAGCAATAACGTATTTATTGACAATGGGAATAATAATGTTGTGTTCAATGACTATAGGAATAATAATGTTGTATTTAATGACAACAGCAATAATAACATATTTATTGACAGTAGGAATAATAACGTACTTATTGACCATTGGAATAATAATGTTGTGTTCAGTGACAATAGGAATAATAATGTTGTATTCACTGACTGTAGGAATGATAACGCTGTATCAAAGAACAGTAAGAAAAATAATGTATTAAAGACTATAGTAACAAAATTATGTTTAATCACTGTAGAGATATTATTGCCGTATTTAAAGGCCGTAGGAATAATGTATTTTATGACATTAAAAGATTAATGTTGTATTTAATGGCATTAGGAATAATGTTGTGTCTTGGTTATAATAATAATAATAATGTTGTATTGAATGACGATAGCAATAATAATGTATTTATTGAAAATAGGAATAATAATGATGTGTTCAATTACTAGGAATAATAATGTTGTATTCAATGACTGTAGGAATAATTATGCTTCATTCAAAGACAGAATGATGATGTATTTAAGACTATAGGAACAAATTTATGTTTAATGACTATATATATTTTGTATCTAATGAATATAGGAATAATGTATTTCATGACATTAAGAATAATGTTGTATTTAATGACATTAGGATCAATGCTTTGTCTTGACTATAACAATAATAATCCATCCATTTTCTACCACTTGTCCCTTTCGGGGTCGCGGGGGGTGCTGGAGCCTATCTCAGCTGCGTTCGGGCGGAAGGCGGTGTACACCCTGGACAAGTCGCCACCTCATCACAGTATACAATGTTGTATTTAACGTGGATAGCAATAATAACATATTCACTGACAATAGGAATAATAATGTCGTGTTCAATAACTGTAGGAATAATAATTTTGTATTTAATAACTATTGCAAAAACGTATTTATTGACCATAGGATTAATGTTGTGTTCAATGACTATGAAAAAAATAATAATGTTGTATTTATTGACGATAGCAATAATAACGTATTTATTGACAATTGGAATAATAATGTTGTGTTCAATGACTATAGGAATAATAATGTTTTATTTATGTATTCATAATGACACTAGCAAAAATTACGTATTTATTGACAATAGGATTAATGTTGTGTTTGATGACTATAGGAGTAATATTGTATTTATTGACAATAGCAATAATAACGTATTTATTACCATAGGGATATTGTATTTGATGCCCATAAGATTAATCATTTTGTATTTAACCACAATAGCAATAATAACATATTTAATGACCATATGAATATTGTATTTGATGCCTATAAGATTAATAATGTTGTATTTAATGGGGATAGCAATAATAACGTATTTGTTGACAACAAAATTATAGTGTTATGTTCAATGACTATATGAAGTATAATGTATTTATTGACGATAGGATTAATGTTGTGTTTAATGACCGTAGGAATAATATTGTATTTATTGACAATAGCAATAATAATGTATTTAATGACCAAAGGGAAATTGTATTTGATGCCTATAAGATGAATAATGTTGTATTTGATGGGAATAGCAATAATAACGTATTTATTGACAATAAGAATGATAGTGTTGTGTTCAATGACTATAGGAATAATAATGCTGTATGACTACAGCAAAAACCTATTTATTGACCATAGGATTAATGTTGTGTTCAATGACTATAAAAAATAATAACGTTGTATTTAATGACGATAGCAATAATAACGTATTTATTGACAATAGGAATAATAATGTTGTGTTCAATGACCATAGGAATAATAATGTTGTATTTAATGACAATAGCAAAAATAACGTATTTATTGACGATAGGATTAATGTTGTTTTCAATGTCTATAAGAATTATATTGTATTTATTGACAATAGCAATAATAAGGTATTTAATGACTATACCAATATTGTATTTGATGCCTAAAAGATTAATAATGTATTTAATTACGAAAGCAATAATAACGTTTTTATTGACAATAAGAATGATAGTGTTGTGTTCAATGACTATAGGAATAATATTGTTGTATTTATTGACAATAGCAAAATTAACATTTATTGACCAAAGGATTAATGTTGTGTTCAATGACTATAGGAATAATATTGTATTTATTGACAATAGTAATAATAACGTATTCAATGACCATAGAAATATTGTATTCGATGCCTATAAGATTAATAATCTTGTATTTAATGACGATGGCAATAATAACGTATTTATTGACAATAGGAATAATAATGATGAGTTCAATGGCTATAGGAATAATATTGTATTTATTGACAATAGCTATAATAACGTATTTAATGACTATATAGGGATATTGTATTTGATGCCTATAAGATTAATAATGTTGTATTTAATGACGATAGCAATAATAACGTTTTTATTGACAATAGGAATAATGTTGTGTTCAATTACTATACAAAATAATAATGCTGTATTTATTGACCATAGCAATAATAACTTTTTTATTGACAATAGGAATAATAATGTTGTGTTCAATGACTATAAGAATAATAATGTTGTATTTAATGACTATAGCAAAAACATATTTATTGACCATAGGATTAATGTTGTGTTCAATGACTTTAAAAAATAATAATGTTGTATTTATTGACCATAGCAATAATAACGTATTTATTGACCAAAGGATTAATGTTGTGTTCAATGACTATAGGAATAATATTGTATTTATTGACAATAGTAATAATAACGTATTCAATGACTATAGGGATATTGTATTCGATGCCTATAAGATTAATAACGTTGTATTTATTGACCATAGCAATAATACCATATTTATTGACAATAGGAATAATAATGTTGTGTTCAATAACTATAGGAATAATAATGTTGTATTTAATGACAATAGCAAAAATAACATATTTATTGACCATTGGATTAATGTTGTGTTCAATGACTATGGAATAATATTGTATTTATTGACAATAGCAATAATAACGTATTTATTGACCAAAGGATTAATGTTGTGTTCAATGACTATATGAATAATATTGTATTTATTGACAATAGTAATAATAACGTATTCAATGACCATAGGGATATTGTATTTGATGCCTATAAGACCAATAATGTTGTATTTAATGACGATGGCAATAATAACGTATTTATTGACAATAACAATAATGTTGTGTTCAATGGCTATAGGAATAATATTGTATTTAATGACAATAGCAATAATAACTTATTTAATGACTATAGGGATATTGTATTTGATGCATATAAGATTAATAATGTTGTATTTATTGACAATAGGAATAATAATGTTGTGTTCAATGACTATACAAAATAATAATAATGTTGTATTTATTGACCATAGCAATAATAACATATTTATTGACAATAGGAATAATAATGTTGTGTTCAATAACTGTAGGAATAATAATGTTGTATTTAATGACAATAGCAAAAATAACATATTTATTGACCATAGGATTAATGTTGTGTTCAATGACTATGGAATAATATTGTATTTATTGATAATAGCAATGATAACGTATTTAATAACTATAAGAATATTGTATTTGATGCTTATAAGATTAGTAATGTTGTATATAATGTTGATAGCAATAATATCGTATTTATTGACAATAGGAATAATAATTTTGTGTTCAATGGCTATTGGAATAATAATGTGGTATTTAACGGCGATAGCAATAACGTATTTATTGACCAAAGGATTAATGTTGTGTTCAATGGCTATAGGAATAATATTGTATTTATTGACAATAGCAATAATAACGTATTTAATGACTATAGGGATATTGTATTTGATGCCTATAAGATTAATAATGTTGTATTTAATGACGATGGCAATAATAACGTATTTATTGACAATAGGAATAATAATGTTGTGTTCAATGACTATACAAAATAATAAAAATGTTGTATTTATTGACCATAGCAATAATAACATATTTATTGACAATAGGAATAATAATGTTGTGTTCAATAACTATAGGAATAATAATGTTGTATTTAATGACGATGGCAATAATAACATATTTATTGACAATAGGAATAATAATGTTGTGTTCAATGACTATACAAAATAATAATAATGTTGTATTTATTGACCATAGCAATAACAACATATTTATTGACAATGGGAATAATAATGTTGTGTTCAATAACTATAGGAATAATAATGTTGTATTTAATGACAATAGCAAAAATAACATATTTATTGACCATAGGATTAATGTTGTGTTCAATGACTATGGAATAATATTGTATTTATTGATAATAGCAATGATAACGTATTTAATAACTATAAGAATATTGTATTTGATGCTTATAAGATTAGTAATGTTGTATTTAATGATGATAGCAATAATATCGTATTTATTGACAATAGGAATAATAATTTTGTGTTCAACGGCTATTGGGATAATAATGTCGTATTTAACGGCGATAGCAATAATAACGTATTTATTGACCATAGAATTAATGTTGTGTTCAATGACTATAGGAATAATGTTATATTTATTGACAATAGCAATAAAGTATTCAATGACCATAGGAATATTTTATTTGATGCATATAAGATTAATACTGTTCTAATTAACAATTGGAATAATAATGTTGTGTTCAATGACTATAGGAATAATAATGAGGTATTCAGGGACTATATGAATAATGTTGTCTATTCCAAATACAGCATTTTTTGTTGCAAATAGCAAAAAGTCATCTAAATTGAAAATATATTTCTCATTGGACGTTTTACGGTTGCTTGTGCAGCACAACTTTCCGCCCAAAAGTAATCATGGCGCGCGATGGCGAAGCGAGCCCGAGTCTCTGTGGCTGGACTCTGGAGGACGCACTGAGCCTCTGCTGGCGGATCATCGCCATCAGTCACGCTGGGCTGGTCTTCGCTGGCATCGATCCTTTCATGAGCGTCACATTTCCCTCGACGCTAAACACTCAAAGACGGGGGACACAAAGTGCTGGAAGAGAATTTGCAGTAGTCACTCAAGGCAGGGGTGATACATGGTTTATATTTAATACAGAGCAGCCCTATTGAGCAGGTTTAGTAGCCTCTGCTCTAATAAATGCCACACCTTCATTAATCACAGGATAGTCCGTCCACTGAAGCAGATAAATGCTTCATCTAAAACTACAACTGTTGGTGTAGTTGTCTTACCTACGCTTTCGTAAAAATAAATGTCTCTTTTCATATAAATACCTTATCTTAAATAAACATTATTTCTAATTGAGTGTCTGTTCTAATAAACCCCTTGCCTCAGTTAATCACTAGGCTCGTTGTCCACAGAAACAAAAAAAATGCTCATGCCAAAGCAGTTGCATAAAGCCAAGGACTCCTCTTAAGCAAACACCTTATTTTAAATAAACACGCTATTTGCAATTGAGTGCCGGCTGCTCTAATAGACACCCTGCCTCTGCTAATTACTAGGCACCTTGTCCACTGAAAACAATAAATACCCATGAACAAGATTGCACAAAACAATAGCCCCCTCTCAAATGAATACCCGATTTGAAACAATTTGCAAATGAGAAACTTCTGCTTTAATAGACGCGCAACCCCTGTTAATAATGAGACACCTTGTCCATTAAAACAAATAAATGCTTGTGCACAAACAGTTTCACAAAAAATGCCTCTTCTTAAATAAATACCTTATTTAGAATAAACACACTATTTGCAATTGAGTGCAATAGATACCCCACCTCAGTTAATCATGTGGCGCTTTCTCTACCGAAACAAAGAATAACCCGTACACCAAGTTTCACAAAACAAAAGCCTCCTCTTAAATACATACCTTATTTGAAACAAGCTCACTATTTGCAATTGAGTGCCGGCTCAGTTAATAACTCGGTGCCCTGTCCAGGGAAACAAATAAAAACCAATGCACAAGGTTACACATAAAGCCCCCACTTAAATAAATACCTTATTTGAATTAAACCTAATGTTTGCATATGAGTGGTGTCTGCTCTAATAGACACCATGCCTCAGCTAATTACTAGGCACCTTCTCCACTGAAAAAAATAAATACCCATGCACAAGATTGCACAAAACAATAGCCTCCTCTCAAATGAATACCCGATTTGAAACAATTTGCAAATGAGAAACTTCTGCTTTAATAGACGCGCAACCCCTGTTAATAATGAGACGCCTTGTCCATTCGAACAAATAAATGCTTGTGCACAAACAGTTTCACAAAAAATGCCTCTTCTTAAATAAATACCTTATTTAGAATAAACACACTATTTGCAATTGAGTGCAATAGATGCCCCACCTCTGTTAATCATGTGACGCTTTCTCTACCGAAACAAAGAATAACCCGTACACCAAGTTTCACAAAACAAAAGCCTCCTCTTAAATACATACCTTATTTGAAACAAGCTCACTATTTGCAATTGAGTGCCGGCTCAGTTAATAACTCGGTGCCCTGTCCACGGAAACAAATAAAAAACAATGCACAATGTTACACATAAAGCCCCCACTTAAATAAATACCTTATTTGAATTAAACCTAATGTTTGCATATGAGTGGCGTCTGCTCTAATAGACACCATGCCTCAGCTAATTACTAGGCACCTTCTCCACTGAAAAAAATAAATACCCACGCACAAGGTTACACAAAACATCAGCCTCCTCTCAAAGGAATACCTGATTTGAAACCAACTCCGTATTTGCAGTTGAGCGCCTTCTGCTTTAATACACGCCCTACCCCTGTTAATATTTAAGCTCTTTGTCCATTAGAACAAATAAATGCTTAAGCACAAACAGTTTCACAAAAAATGCCACTTCTTAAATAAATACCTTATTTAGAATAAACACACTATTTGCAATTGAGTGCAATAGATACCCCACCTCAGTTAATCATGTGGCGCTTTCTCTACCGAAACAAAGAATTACCCATACACCAAGTTTCACAAAACAAAGGCCTCTTCTTAAATACATACCTTATTTGAAACCAACTCACTATTTGCAATTGAGTGCCGGCTGCTCTAATATACGCCCCGCCTCAGTTAATAACTCGGTGCCCTATCCACGGAAACAAATAAAAAATATTGCACAATGTTACACATAAAGCCCCCACTTAAATAAATACCTTATTTGAATTAAACCTAATGTTTGCATTGCATACGAGTGGCATCTGCTCTATTAGACACCCTGCTTCAGCTAATTACTAGGCACCTTCTCCCCTGAAAAAAATAAATACCCATGCACAAGGTTACACAAAACATCAGCCTCCTCTCAAATGAATACCTGATTCGAAACCAACTCCGTATTTGCAGTTGAGCGCCTCCTTTAATAGACGCCCTACCTCCGTTAATAATTAGGCTCTTTGTCCATTAGAACAAATAAATGCTTAAGCACAAAAAGATGCCTCTTCTTAAATAAATACCTTATTTAAAATAAACACACTATTTGCAATTGAGTGCAATAGACGCCCCACCTCAGTTAATCACGAGGCGCGTTCTCTATTAAAACAAATAATTACCCATACACCAAGTTTTACAAAACAAAGGCCTCCTTAAATACATACCTTATTTGAAACAAATTCACTATTTGCAACTGAGTGCCAGCTGCTCTAATTAGACTTCCCTCCTCTGTTAGTAACTCAATGCCCTGTCCACGGAAACAAATAAAAACCAATGCACAAGGTTACACATGAAGCCCCCACTTAAATAAATACCTTATTTGAATTAAACTCAATGTTTGGATACAAGTGGCATCTGCTCTAATGGTCAGTTAATAATTAGGCGCCGAGTCCACCAAAACAAATATTTTGAAGCAGTTGTAAAAATCAAAGGCCTCCTCTCAAATAAACGCCTTATTTTATACACACAGCTAATGCGCTCTGCAGCGCAGTCAAATCAGTGATCAACATTTGCCGATCCATCGAAAATGGCGGCCTCTGCCCTCGTCGACGCCGTGCCTCTACGAATCACTGTGTACGTCGCCCACTCAAACACAAACACCCCGCCTCAAATAAGACGACCGCTCTTTCCAAACAGAGCGGTGATTGCATTGCAAAATTATGAGTCATCGTAATCCTTTTCGAACCAAACTCTGTTTGTCCATTTTTCCTTCGCCTATGGGGCACGTATGTTTATGCCCCATAAAATCTGCCTAGCAACAAACACACACAGACAATCATTATTATGATCATAATTAATTAAAGGCCTACTGAAAGCCACTACTATCGACCACGCAGTCTGATAGTTTATATATCAATGATGAAATATTAACATTGCAACACATGCCAATATGGCCGGGTTAGTTTACTAAATTGCAATATTAAATTTTGCGCGAATTATCCTGCTGAAAACGTCGCGGTATGATGACGCGTGTGCGTGACGTCACGGATTGTAGCGGACGTTTTGTTCAAGCACCGATCCCAGCTATAAGTCATCTGCTTTAATCGCATAATTCCACAATATTCTGGACTAGTGTGTTGCTAAAATCTTTTGCAATTTGTTCAATTAATAATGGAGACGTCAAAGAAGAAAGATGTAGGTGGGAAGCGGTGTATTGCGGCTGCCTTTAGCAACACAAACACAGCCGGTGTTTCCTTGTTTACATTCCCGAAAGATGACTGTGAAGCTTTACTCTGGAACAGAGCGGTCAAGCGAACATGGTTTCCTACCACATGTCAACCGGCAGGTTTCGATGAGAAAATGGTAGTAATGAGTCGGCTCTTACCTTAGACATGAGCAGAGAGCTTGCGTTGTTCCTCCTGCAGCTGCGGACTCTCTTTCCTCCTCTCACCGGCCGCCCCCGACTGTCGGATGCTTACACCGTGAAGGAGGGGGGGGGGGGGAAATCTCAGCCCGGCTGCCTTCGCCTCGTCGAGAAATGTGGCTTCCCTCGGAGACACTGGCGGTCACCACACCCGTGGCCACACCCCTCCGACTTTCAGGTTGTACAGGTACGACCATATAATCTCACTAAAACACTATTAACACAATAAGCAGATAAGGAATTTTCCAGAATTATCCTAGTAAATGTGTCTTACAACATCTGAATCGCTACCACTGCCCTCGTCTTTTTTTGTTGTTTTTTTCTAGTCCTTCACTCTCACTTTCCTCATCCACAAATCTTTCATCCTCGCTCAAATTAATGGGGAAAATCGTCGCTTTCTCGGTCCGAATCGCTCTCCCTGCTGGTGGCCATGATTGTAAACAATGTTCAGATGTGAGGAGCTCCACAAACCGTGACGTCACGCGCACATCGTCTGCTACTTCCGGTACAGGCAAGGCTTTTTTATTAGCGACCAAAAGTTGTTAACTTTTTCGTCTATGTTCTCTACTAAATCCTTTCAGCAAAAATATGGCAATATCGCGAAATGATCAAGTATGACACATAGAATGGACCTGCTATCCCCGTTTAAATAAGAAAATCTCATTTCAGTAGGTTTTTAAGTAAGATGTTATTCGAGGTGATGAGTTTATGCTTATGGATGTTGTCCGTGCTACTTATTGGTTACATACCATGATTACTGTAGTTTATACCGCCAACTAATGACTGTGTTGAATAACATGACTACTGTAGTTTATTGCATCATACTGTAATACTGCCACTGAATACTAGCTCTGTTATTTCGATGACAACATGAGTGTCTGTTTACTTCAATAATATCGACGTGAGCGTGCATAGGAATATTAAAATCTTCACCCTACTGTGTGCGTGCACGCTATTATTTTTCCTCGCATCATTCTGCACCACTCGCCGTCGTCCTTCGTTTGACCTTGATGCGGCGCGGTGCCCTCAGTTGCCATGGATGGCGCTCGCCGCACTGTTTGCCCCCCCATGGCTCGCCAACGCGTCATTAAAGGCACACACACACACACACACACGTCAGATCAATAGTTCAATGGGCTTCAGGTCAACGGAGGGAATTAACTGAGCGTGCCCAATCGAGGGGGGGGGGGGGGGGGGGGGCTATTGGAAAAATCATTTTGTGCGATGGTCACACAAGTCAGGAGATGTATTTAAATATTTCACAAACGGTGGACGCGGCTCTACGCCGTGCCTCAAATAATTACTTGACACTTCTTCCCCTGAAACAAACACTCAACATCTTCTGCTCCCCCTTTAATTAAAAAATTTGAGCAGTACTAAAGGTGCCACTAGCTACGCTGTGGCATTTGTGTCACAGTTTGTTGTTGACGAACCCCAAGATGCAGAGATTAAATAAGAAAACATAATCTAATGTCCAAAATAAAAGGTACAAAACACAAACCAGGAACTAGGTATAGCCAAAACTGAAAACAGGAACCAGCAAACTGGAAACAGCTAATGGCTAACAAGAAAACACGAAACAATAGAGCTAGGAGAAAGCAAACTACAAGTAGCTAACAGGAACGGCGTACCGCTACGACGACAAGGACAAATAGTAGCATGACAGGTAGTAGCTGTAACGATGACATCAACACGACAATAATCCAGCACTGACTGGAGGAAAAAACAGGTCTAAATAGTGCCTGGCTGATTGACACCAGGTGTGGCCAGGTGCCAATCAGCCACAGCTAAGGGGACACAGCACTTAGGGAGACAAACAGGAAACAGAACCAAAATAAGAGTGCTGACAGGAACTAAAGACAGGAAACAAAGACAAATGCAGAGGAAAAACTAAGACATAGATCAAAATGTCAGGGACAAGTCTGACAATTTGAAAAAAAATGAGGGCCTCCTCTCAAATGCCTCACTTCACATGAACATCCGCACATACAAAATGATACGTACAAATAAATAGCTTATTGGTGCTCTGGCTAAATAATCAATATCTAGCTCCCCTCAAATAAAATCAAAACAGACACTGCCTCCTTCGCTATAATTACCTTTCTATAAATAAATACCTGCCGCTTCTTAGCGGGCAGTAAATCTGGTAGTGTGTTTATCTGTAGTACGTACTATTTCACAAGAAATGGTAAGGTGTTCGCTATTGAGATCCACTTATAGCCGCATTGGGTTAGAATAATTTGGCCAGGGGCCGGGCTGTTTATATATATATATATATATATATATATATATATATATATATATATATATATATATATATATATATATATATATATATATATATATATATATACACATACATATGTATATACTAGTGCTGGGCAACGATTAAAAATGTTAATCGAAGTTAATCACACTATTTCTCAGATTAATCGCGATTAACTGCATTGTCTACGCAAAGCCCAATAATGGATTCAAAAGTAGTGTGTAGTGCACCTTTATTGGAATATTCTCCCACATGAACAAAAGCGCCAAAACATTTGTTGTGCAAACACAATTTAAATCAGTCCTTGTTAAACAGTAGCAGTTAAATAGCATATTTTATGAAAATCAACTCAAAAAATGTAAATACAAACATTTAAGCTTATTGCCACTGCCAGGGTATTTAAGTTATCCTGTTTGTTATGGAAAATAAATATAATCTACATACAAATCTCTGAGCCACAATCATAACATCTGAACAGGATATTTCTGAGGTAACAGCAGAAACATTTTTTTTATCCGGGATCTTATGTTTAAAAAACCTTTATTATAGGTAGTGGGCTGTTTTAAGGAATTTTTGATCAAATAATCCGTAGTAGCAATATTAATAATGTTGTGTTTATTCTGCGTAGTGCACTTAAAATAATTATGACCATATCTAGGAATTGATATGATGGGAATTTTCCGATTGTTTGCTTGGTGCTTTGATAAACTGAACGCATCATATACCTGGTACTATATTGTGATGTTATGAGCCAGGGAAATAAAGAACTACCCTACCCAGCATGCAACAGGAGTGAGGAGCATGCGCGGTAGCCCGGTATAGGTTGTGTCGCCATGACGGCATCTTGTATGTTGTGATATGCACGCTCTGAAAGCAAACGTTAAGAACTCAGCCAACACTCCTCGTCTGCATTATTCATAAATAGACAGACAACACATATACTCCGCTGCTTCACAGGCCGCTGGATGTAGCCGGCAAAGTATTCCCATGCTAGCTAGCCGGTCTAGCAAGCACGCGTCATTCAGTCCAAAACGGCCCGATCTATCCACATTCAGAATTGTCTGGCGGTCGTAAGTGATCCCGGAGTGACCACGCTGTAAGCCAGCCATGAAATTTGCAGAATTGTCCGGTATTTTTGCCAAATGTTCCATCTTTACCAAGAGCCCCTCCAGGCCGAAGTACATCCGGGCGACGCCGTCTTGTTAAGAAAAGGCGTTAACAAAATAAAAGCATGTAAACAACATACGCAAATGTGCGATAAAATAATTGTCGGCGTTAATAGATTGATGAGTTAACTCATAATTAATGCATTAATTTGCCCACCCCTAATATATATATATATATATATATATATATATATATATATATATATATATATACTGTATGTATATATATATATATATCATATCACGTCATCGATTGGAAAATGCATTTTTAGACAATGTGATTTGCCTGAGCGGCTAGGAGACTCTGAGAGTAACAAGCAACAAGCAGTAGAAAATGGATTAGAAAGGACAGATTTAAAAAAATAATAATAATAATAATAATTTAACTTGGGACTTCCCGCGGGCCAGATCTCGAATCCACGGGCCGTAGTTTGGGGACCCCTGACTTATAGGGGATCTGAATGTAATTATACTTACAGTGCAGCATACTGTAGTTGGGTTGTGTGTGTGTGTGTGTGTGTGTGTGTGTATGTGTATGTGTGTGTGTGTGTGTGTGTGTGTGTGTGTGTGTGTGTGTGTGTGTGTGTGTGTGTGTGTGTGTGTGTGTGTGTGTGTGTGTGTGTGTGTGTGCATGTGCGTGTGCGTGCGTGCGTGTGCGTGCGGGCAATGCTGACTTAATGGGGACATCGCTCTGTTTACACAGTCACCTTTAGGGGATTTCAGACGGTATGGGGACACAAAAACAGGTCCCCTAAAGGGAGACCTTTTTAAATGATAGTCAGATCCATTCTGAAAAGTAAACATGTTTAACATCTAATTTGAACATATTTTTTTTTTAATGGTTCTCAGTAGTCACGTACAAATGTGTGTGACTTATGCAAAATTATTTAAATTTGGTCCCCATGAACCATATTAACTCTTTTTCCCCAGGGTCCCCAGTAAGTATGATCAGCACATTACTTCATCAATCCAGAGATTTAAAGACGTGTATGAGCTAACTGGGCAGTGGCCATTTTACCGCATTTTTTTATGCCTCCACAAGCTGTAGAAAGGATGGTCCCCACAAGTTCTGAACATGATAACCAGTGTGTGTGTGTGTGTGTGTGTGTGTGTGTGTGTGTGTGTGTGTGTGTGCGTGCGTGCGTGCGTGTACGTGTCTGTGTGTGTGTTCTGGCAATGCTGACTTAATGGGGAAATCGCATTGTTTACACAGTCACCTTTAGGGTACTTCCGACGGTATGGGGACACAAAAACAGGTCCCCTAAAGGCAGACCTTTTTAAATGATAGTCAGATTCATTCTGAAAAGTAAACATGTTTAACATCTAATTTGAACTTTTTTTTTTTTTAATGGTTCTCAGTAGTCACGTACAAATGTGTGTGACTTATGCAAAATTATTTAAATTTAGTCCCCATGAACCATATTAACTCTTTTTCCCCAGGGTCCCCAGTAAGTATGATCAGCACATTACTTCATCAATCCAGAGATTTAAAGACGTGTATGAGCTAACTGCCATTTTACCTCATTTTTTTATGCCTCCACAAGCTGTAGAAAGGGTGGTCCCTACAAGTCATGATCAAAAACTTGGTCCCCATTCCAAATGATAACCAGTATGTGCGTGTGTGTGTGTGTGTGTGTGTGTGTGTATGCGTGTGCGTGTGCGTGTGTGTGTGTGCGCTCATAATACGGCGCTTCTCCTCACATCTCCTCCGCTCCAGAGGACTCGGCACTCGTTTAGGATTCCAGCTATGCTCGCAGAGGTGCATTGTGGGTATTTCCATCGCTCTCATACATTTTCATAGGCCTCCTGTGAATTTGATGCCGCAGCCTGCATAATTGCGCTGAGCAGCCATAAGATGCATGGCCGCGGCGTGATGCGCGGCCTTTATTTGAAGCGCATATCTGACCGGTGGGATGCACAGACAAAAAAAAAAAACATGTAAGGGTAACCTTACATATTAAAATGTGAATATGGTGTTTGCATGTCACTCACATAGCTATGCTTACATTACATGTTAAAATGTGACTATGGTGTTTGTCAGGCTTGCCCCTGACAGTTTGTTTGTGTTTTAGTTTTTCCTCTGTGTGTGTGTAATATTTCCTGTCTTTAGTTCCTGTCAGCGCTCTTATTTTGTCTGTTTCCTGTCTTTCTCCCTGAGTGTTCTGTCCCCTCAGCTGCAACCACACCTGGTGTCAATCAGCCCGCTCCTATTTAGACCTGTCTTCCCATCCAGTAGTGCTGGATTCTTGTCACTTCTGTATTGTCGTGTCGTGTCGTGCCATTGCAGCGTAGCGGTAAGCTGTATTTCGCTAGCAGTTTGCAGCTTACTGTCTTTTGTTCCCTGCTTTCAATTTGTCTTTGTACTACACGTTACGACTTCTGTTTTCCTGCTCGCTACTCGCTAGCTTCCACGCGAGGCCCTTTTGTTTTTGCTAGCTTCCATGCTAAGCTCCTTTTGTTTTCTAGCTCCCATGCTAGCTATTTTAGTTTGTTATCCGCCTCGTGCGCGCTTTTTGATATACCCCTTTTGTTTGATTTTTTCTTAGTGTTTTATTAAACTATGTTTCCTTACTCAATGCCTGCCTCCTCTGCATCTTGGGGTTTGTCACAAACTAACTCTGACAGTGTTAGGATGTAAGTCACATAGCTATGCTAGCTTTACAAATAGGCTAACCTTACCATGTTAAAAGGTGAATATCGTGTTAGCATGTAGGTCATATATCTATGCTAGCTTTTAAAATAGGCCAACCTTATATGTTAAAATGTGAATATGGTGTTAGCATGTAAATCACATATCTGCTAACCTTACATGTTAAGATTTGCATATGGTGTTTGCATGTAGCTCACATAGCTATGCTAGCTTTACAAATAGGCTAACCTTACATGTTAAAATGTGAATATCGTGTTAGCATGTAGGTCATATAGCTATGCTAACTTTTAAAATAGGCCAACCATATATGTTAAAATGTGAATATGGTGTTAGCATGTAAATCACATATCTGCTAACCTTAGATGTTAAGATGTGCATATGGTGTTTGCATGTAGCTCACATAGCTATGCTAGCTGTACATATGGGCTTACCTTTCATGTTAAAATGTGAATATTGTGTTGGCATGTACAGTCGGTCACATAACTTTGCTAGCTTTATAAATAGAGCCAACCTTACATGTTAATTTGTGAATTTGGTGTTAGCATGTCACTCACATAGCTATGCTCGCTTTACAAATATGCTAACCTAAAAGGTGGGTTGGGGTGGGGAGTCTGGTTATGAATTGTAAAATGTAACATAAAAACAACGTCCACAGTTTCCAAAAGCATCAGTCCATCATAGATAAGTTCGGCCCCAGCGGGTGTTGTTGATAAATGGCTTTCGCTTTGCATAGGAGAGCCTTAACTTTCACTTACAGATGTAGCGACGAAAATGTATTCAAAATGTCTCCTTTTGGACTCTGCACTGCATTGGCTGGCCTGAGTGGACACACGTTACGTCTTCTGGTTTCAGGCGCTGGCTGGCGTGCGCGTGAAGATATGTGCTGCATGCCATGGAAGCTTCCAGAGCAGGTGAAGAACAGCGAGTATTGGAGGGAAGGAAGCGAGCATGTGCGGCAGCAGCAGCAGCGTGGGTGGAGAAGAAGGTGGTGGAGCAGAGATCAATAAGAGTGCTGCACACACACACACACACGCACACACACACAAACACGTCCATTACTGACTCAACTACACAACTTACTCTTCTCACCAGGCCTCGCTGCATTGTGTTACAGTATTAGTGTGTGCGTTTATTTCCCACACACACACACACACACACACACACACACACGCACACACACACAAACACGTCCATTACTGACTCAACTACACAACTTACTCTTCTCACCAGGCCTCGCTGCATTGTGTTACAGTATTAGTGTGTGCGTTTATTTCCCACACACACACACACACACACACACACACACACACGCACACACACACAAACACGTCCATTACTGACTCCACTACACAACTTACTCTTCTCACCAGGCCTCGCTGCATTGTGTTACAGTATTAGTGTGTGCGTTTATTTCCCACACACACGCGCGCACACACACACACACACGCACACACACATACTGGTTATCATTTAAAATGGGGACCAAGTTTTTGATCATACCTTGTGGGGACCACCCTCGATGTCCTCATTAAGTAAGAATTGCCAGAACACACACACACACACATGTCCATTACTGATTCCACTACACAACTTACTCTTCTCACCAGGCCTCGCTGCATTGTGTTACACTATTAGAGTGTGCATTTATTTCCCACACACACACACACACACATACTGGTTATCATTTAGAATGGGGACCAAGTTTTTGATCATACCTTGTGGGGACCACCCTCGATGTCCTCATTAAGTAAGAATTGCCAGAACACACACACACACACACATGTTCATTACTGATTCCACTACACAACTTACTCTTCTCACCAGGCCTCGCTGCATTGTGTTACACTATTAGAGTGTGCATTTATTTCCCACACACACACACACACACACACATACTGGTTATCATTTGGAATGGGGACCAGGTTTTTGATCATGACTTGTGGGGACCACCCTCGATGTCCTCATTAAATCAGCATTGCCAGAACACACGCACACACACACACACACACGTCCATTACTGACTCTACTACACAACTCATTCTTCTCCCAGGCCTTGCTGCATTGTGTTACAGTATTAGTGTGCATTTATCCCCCCCCCCCCCCCCCCCACACACACACACACACGTCCATTACTGACTCCACTAAACAACTTACTCTTCTCACCATGCCTCACTGCATTGTGTTACACTATTAGTGTGTGTGTTTATTTCACACACACACACCCATTACTGACTCCACTACACAACTTACTCTTCTCACCAGGCCTCGCTGCATTGTGTTACACTATTAGTATGCGTTTATTTCACACACACAGACACACACTCACGCACACACACACAGCAGGTGTGTGTCAATACAGCCAGCAAGTTTGCAATAGTCGCTGATTATGAACATGAAATAAGAATTAGTTTATCTCTTCCCTGTATAATTCCCACACAATAACGCCTTCGGTGACCGTTGTGGATAACACTTTTTTAAAATTTTGTTTAATAGTGCAAAATTTCAACATTTACAGCTCATTTTGCAGGGTGTTTCCTTACATTGGGCGTTTCAATAGGAAAAAAAAAAGTCAAAATAAACAGCAGAGAATGGTTGCAGGCCATTAGCTTTGTTTAACAATGTCGCTCTCTGGCGGCCAGTAGTGTTATTGCATTGTGGTGACAGGAAGGGAAAACTGCTATTTTTATCGCAAACTTGTTTTGTTGTGTAATAAATGACCAATGAAATGCATATATATTCAGTTTAAATACACTTTATATGCATCTGTAAGGAATATTAGTGTAACTGGATGTATTCCTATGTATAGTAGGACTGTGAATCTTTAACGCCTTAACGATGCGATCCGTCCATCCATCCATCCATTATCTGCCGCTTATTCTCTTTGGGGTCGCGGGGGGCGCTGGTGCCGATCCGATTATGTATATATTGTTTATATATACACATATATATATTTAAATATAGAAATATTATATTTCTATATAAATACATGTATATATTTGTGTGTGTGTGTGTGTGTAAAATGTGTATATATTTATACATATTAATGTATGTGTATGAATATAGTGTGTATGTATATACATATATATATGTATATATACGTATATATAATATTTCTATATATATATATATATACACATGTATATATGTGTGTGTGTGCGTGTGTATAATGTGTATATATCTGTGTGTGTATATATGTACATACATATAATATGTGTGTGTGTGTATATATATACACATGCATACAGTATATATTTGTGTGTATATATGTATGCCGATTTTGGAGGACCTGATTGAGCTCACCAATTGGGCAAGGATGAAGTTCAAACCAGCATAATCCTAAAGCCTAGTTCTGAAGAAAGGGCGTGTTCAGGACTGGTTTCACTTCAAGATCAGGGAGAACATCATCCCAACTGTCCAAGAGAAACCTGTCAAGTGCTTGGGGAAGTGGTACAGGGGAGACCTCAATTAAGTTTAAATACCAATGATTGTCACACACAAATTATTCTCTACATGTGACCCATCATATGAGTGACTGAGTGTAAAAGAAATGCTTAGCCAAGCAGAAGCCTGGATGACATCCCTAGAAAAGATGGGCCTCCCGGGCAAGTATAAGCCCTGGGGTTACCAGCATGGGGTTCTTCCCCGTTTGCTCTGGCCACTCCTGGATTATGAGGTACCTGTATCCACAGTTGAGAGTCTGGAGAGGAGATGGTTGGGTGTCCCAAGAAGCTTCTGTTCCATTGGACTTTTGCAGCACAGGTAGCAAGCTACAGCTGCCAATAACATCAGTGGTGGAGGAGTACAAGGTGACAAAAACACGCCAGGCCATGATGCTACGAGACAGCAAAGACGAGCGAATACGGCAGGCAGGCATCGTGGTCAGGTCAGGCAGAAAGTGGTCAGCCGGCAAAGCACTGAGGGAGGCGGAAGACCGACTGCATCACGCGGACACTGTGGGATCAGCAGCCCAGGGAACACTTGGTCTGGGTCGCTCGTCCAGAACAAGTTGGAACAAAGCTGACCCAAAGGAGCGGCGAGGCTTGGTGCAGAAGGAGGTCCGAAAAGCTGAGGAGGAAAGCCGGCATGTCAAGGCGGTAGCAATGAACAAACAAGATAGATAGATAGATAGTACTTTATTGATTCCTTCAGGTGAGTTCCTTCAGGAAAATTAAAATTCCAGCAGCAGTGTACAGAGTTGAGATCAATTAAAAAAAGAGTAAAAAGTAAATAATGGGGGTTTAAAAGGAAACAAAATAGAGAAATATTACAAAAAGAATAAAATCAATCAATCAATCAATCAATGTTTATTTATATAGCCCCAAATCACAAATGTCTCAAAGGACTGCACAAATCATTACGACTACAACATCCTCGGAAGAACCCACAAAAGGGCAAGGAAAACTCACACCCAGTGGGCAGGGAGAATTCACATCCAGTGGGACGCCAGTGACAATGCTGACTATGAGAAACCTTGGAGAGGACCTCAGATGTGGGCAACCCCCCCCCCCCCTAGGGGACCGAAAGCAATGGATGTCGAGCGGGTCTAACATGATACTGTGAAAGTTCAATCCATAGTGGCTCCAACACAGCAGCGAGAGTCCCGTCCACAGGAAACCATCTCAAGCGGATCAGCAGCGTAGAGATGTCCCCAACCGATACAGGCGAGCGGTCCATCCTGGGTCCCGACGAGCGGTCCATCCTGGGTCTCGACTCTGGACATCGGACCGGACCCCCTCCACAAGGGAGGGGGGGACATAGGAGAAAGAAAAGAAGCGGCAGATCAACTGGTCTAAAAAGGAGGTCTATTTAAAGGCTAGAGTATACAGATGAGTTTTAAGGTGAGACTTAAATGCTTCTAAAAACAATGGGAATAACAATATAACAGTAAAATAAGAATATAACAAGACAAAGTAGGCAGTAGTGACCATGTTATGAAAACGTATTGCACTGTTAATGTTTTGAATCCCCTGTCATCCTAGTACCCCCTGGCCCCCGTCCCAGAGAGGAGTTGTACAGTCTAATGGCGTGTGGGACAAAGGAGTTCTTGAGTCTATTAGTCCTGCACTTGGGATGAAGCAGTTTAGCACTGAACAGGCTCCTCTGGCTACTGATAACGCTATGCAGAGGGTGACTGCCATCATCCAGGATGCTCACTAGTTTGTCCACAGTCCTCTTCTCTGCCACCGTCACCAGTGAGTCCAGTTTCATTCCGATTGTAGAACCGGCCCTGGACTAGATGGGAGAGTGTAAAAGAGATCTCTAACCTGTCACGACATCTGGAGCATGGAAGGGCACCGGATTAAGTTCCTGCTGTGTTCTACATACAATGTATTGCCCATCCCATTAAACTTCCATACTTGGGGAATATTAGAGAGTCCCAGCTGCACACTCTGCGGAAAGATAGCTAACCTAGAGCGTGTCCTCTCCTCTTGTCACTCAAGTTTAGCAGATGGCAAGTTCGGTGGCCACTTGCTCAGCTGGCAGAGGGTGTTGAGCAGGCCAGGAAGAGGACAAGGCAGCTCTCTAATGGATTGATTATGAATTGATTTAGTATCAGGTGGAATAAGAAGCGCGATTCGGATGTGAATCCATGTTTTTCCATCCATCCATCATCTTCCGCTTATCCGAGGTCGGGTCGCGGGGGCAACAGCCTAAGCAGGGAAACCCAGCCTTCCCTCTCCCCAGCCACTTCGTCTAGCTCTTCCCGGGGGATCCCGAGGCGTTCCCAGGCCAGCCGGGAGACATAGTCTTCCCAACGTGTCCTGGGTCTTCCCCGTGGCCTCCTACCAGTTGGACGTGCCCTAAACACCTCCCTAGGGAGGCGTTCGGGTGGCATCCTGACCAGATGCCCGAACCACCTCATCTGGCTCCTCTCGATGTGAAGGAGCAGCGGCTTTACTTTGAGTTCCTCCCGGATGGCAGAGCTTCTCACCCTATCTCTAAGGGAGAGCCCCGCCACACGGCGGAGGAAACTCATTTCGGACGCTTGTACCCGTGATCTTATCCTTTCGGTCATGACCCAAAGCTCATGACCATAGGTGAGGATGGGAACGTAGATCGACCAGTAAATTGAGAGCTTTGCCTTCCGGCTCAGCTCCTTCTTCACCACAACGGACCGGTGCAACGTCCGCATTACTGAAGACGCCGCACCGATCCGCCTGTCGATCTCACGATCCACTCTTCCCTCACTCGTGAACAAGACTCCTAGGTATTTGAACTCCTCCACTTGGGGCAGGGTCTCCTCCCCAACCCGGAGATGGCACTCCACCCTTTTCCGGGCGAGAACCATGGACTCGGACTTGGAGGTGCTGATTCTCATTCCGGTCGCTTCACACTCGGCTGCGAACCGATCCAGCGAGAGCTGAAGATCCCGGTCAGATGAAGCCATCAGGACCACATCATCTGCAAAAAGCAGAGACCTAATCCTGCGGTTACCAAACCGGAACCCCTCAACGCCTTGACTGCGCCTAGAAATTCTGTCCATAAAAGTTATGAACAGAATCGGTGACAAAGGACAGCCTTGGCGGAGTCCAACCCTCACTGGAAATGTGTTCGACTTACTGCCGGCAATGCGGACCATGCTCTGGCACTGATCGTACAGGGAACGGACCGCCACAATAAGACAGTCCGATCCATGTTTTTGTGCACCCTAATAGATACTGTATGTGTCCCCCCTCACTTCTGCAGCTCAAAGGGCCGCAAGATACACACTTTCTCGCATGCAGTGAAAATCATGAGTGACGCCTTGCCGCCATCCCGCATGAATATTCATGAGGGAGCAGCAGCATGATTGCAGCAGCAGCCTAGAAGGTCAGTGCCACACACACACACACACACAATACACTCAGGTTTGGTTTGTAAGGTGGACAATGATTCAGTTAAAGGGGAACCTCCGGAAATAATCTGTTTCAGTGTCACTGTCATCCAAGTGTAAAAAGAAGTAAACCACTATCATGTGAGCGTACTAACAAAAGGTGCGGAGGAGGAAAGGATGTGTGTGTATTCCCCGCTTGTAACGGGATCATGGTCTGCAGCGGGTCAAGTCGATGTGATCAATAAGGAAGTGCACCAGCAGCGAGAGCTTTTAATGACTCTTCATCTCCGCATCTGACCCAAACAGGAAGTCAGCGGAGTCTGCATCACATTACATTACATACTTCATCACATCACATTACATTACAATATCAATCAATCAATCAATCAATGTTTACTTATATAGCCCTAAATCACTAGTGTCTCAAAGGGCTGCACAAACCACTACGTCGGTGACAATGATGACTATGAGAACATGATACTGTGATACTGATGATACTGATGACTATGAGAACATATGAGAACATGATACTGTGAAAGATCAATCCATAATGGATCCAACACAGTCGCGAGAGTCCAGTCCAAAGCGGATCCAACACAGCAGCGAGAGTCCCGTTCACAGCGGAGGCTGATCAGCAGCGCAGAGATGTCCCCAGCCGATACACAGGCAAGCAGTACATGGCCACCGGATCGGACCGGACTCCCTCCACAAAGGAGAGTGGGACATAGAAGAAAAAGAAAAGAAACGGCAGATCAACTGGTCTAAAAAGGGAGTCTATTTAAAGGCTAGAGTATACAAATGAGTTTTAAGGTGAGACTTAAATGCTTCTACTGAGGTGGCATTTCGAACTGTTACCGGGAGGGCATTCCAGAGTACTGGAGCCCGAAATTAAAAAGCTCTACAGCCCGCAGACTTTTTTTGGGCTTTGGGGATCACTAATAAGCCGGAGTCCTTTGAACGCAGATTTCTTGCCGGGACATATGGTACAATACAATCGGCAAGATAGGCTGGAGCTAGACCGTGTAGTATTTTATACGTAAGTAGTAAAACCTTAAAGTCACATCTTAAGTGCACAGGAAGCCAGTGCAGGTGAGCCAGTACAGGCGTAATGTGATCAAACTTTCTTGTTCTTGTCAAAACTCTAGCAGCCGCATTTTGTACCAACTGTAATCTTTTAATGCTAGATATGGGGAGACCCGAAAATAATACGTTACAGTAGTCGAGGCAAGACGTAACAAACGCATGGATAATGATCTCAGCGTCTTTAGTGGACAGAATGGAGCGAATTTTAGCGATATTGCGGACATGAAAGAAGGCCGTTTTAGTAACGCTTTTAATGTGTGCCTCAAAGGAGAGAGTTGGGTCGAAGATAATACCCAGATTCTTTACCGTGTCGCCTTGTTTAATTGTTTGGTTGTCAAATGTTAGAGTTGTATTATTAAATAGAGTTCGGTGTCTAGCGGGACCGATAATCAGCATTTCCGTTTTTTTGGCGTTGAGTTGCAAAAAGTTAGCGGACATCCATTGTTTAATTTCATTAAGACACGCCTCTAGCTGACTACAATCCGGCATATTGGTCAGCTTTAGGGGCATGTAGAGTTGGGTGTCATCAGCATAACAGTGAAAGCTAACACCGTATTTGCGTATGATGTCACCTAGCGGCAGCATGTAGATGCTGAAGAGTGCAGGGCCAAGGACCGAACCCTGGGGAACTCCACACGTTACCTTAACGTAGTCCGAGGTCACATTGTTATGGGAGACACACTGCATCCTATCAGTAAGATAAGAGTTAAACCAAGACAGGGCTAAGTCTGACATACCAATTCGTGTTTTGATACGTTCTAATAAAATATTATGATCGACGGTATCGAAAGCAGCGCTAAGATCGAGGAGCAGCAACATAGATGACGCATCAGAATCCATCGTTAGCAATAGATCATTAGTCATTTTTGCGAGGGCTGTCTCCGTCGAGTGATTTGCCCTGAAACCGGATTGAAAGGTTTCACATAGATTGTTAGACGCTAAGTGTTCATTTAACGGCTCCGCAACAATTTTTTCGAGGATTTTTGAAATAAAGGGAAGGTGAGACACCGGTCGGTAGTTTACCATGAGGTCAGGATCGAGGTTAGGTCTTTTGAGAAGAGGATGAATAACCGCTTTTTTGAATGCTAGGGGAACAGTGCCCGAGGAAAGTGATAAGTTTATAATATTTAGCACTGATGGACCTAATAATACAAAGAACTCCTTGATCAGTTTCCCAGGAAGAGGGTCAAGTAAACATGTTGTTTGTTTTATTCCATTTACACGTTGTAACAATTCCTCTAATGTTATTTCCTCAAAACGAGAGAAACTATTTTGGAGGGCAGTATCCGCTGTATTTACAATCGTGTCAGTGTTAATAGAACCCCGTTGTAGCTGGGACGCATTGTCTTTAATCTCCTTTCTAATGACTTCAATTTTCTTACTAAAGAATTGCATAAAGTCATCAGCTGAGTGGGTGGAGCTACTGGAAGGAGTCCCTTGTTGGATTAGCGATGCTACCGTACTAAACAAAAATTTAGGATCGTTTTTATTACGGTGGATGAGATTTGAGTAATAATTAGCTTCAGCTAAGGTAAGCATGCGTTTGTAAGTTATTAAACCATCACTCCATGCTTGATGGTGCACCTCAAGTTTAGTCGTGCGCCATTTGCGTTCCAGCTTTCTGCATAATAATTTCTGAGCTCTAGTTTCTTCTGTAAACCACGGGGTGCGCTTTTTTGGAGCCTTTTTTAACTTTAGCGGTGCTATGTTATCAATTGTTTCGCGCAGGGCGTCGTTAAAGTTGTTAGTGAGGTTATCAATAGAGCCCACATATTTTGGGAATGGTGCCATTACCGAGGGCAGTAGGTCAGCAAGAGTTGTCGTTGTGGCCGTATTAATGTTGCGGCTGCTATAGCAGTTATTATTATTATTAGTTTGACGAACATGCGTCTGAACCTCAAATTTTATAAGGTAATGATCGGACAATACTTTAGTATACGGGAGTATCGTAACTTTGGAAGCGGTGATACCCCTGACAAGCACTAGGTCTATCGTATTACCGTTGCGATGCGTGGGTTCATTTATTATTTGTGTGAGACCACAGCTATCAATTATAGTCTGGAGCGCTGTATATTAGTGCGACCCCCCCACCCCTTTTAAGGGGACGGGCAATATGCGCATGTGTAAAGTTAGGAGGACATGCCTCATTTAGCGCAAAAAAGTCGTTTGGTTTAAGCCAGGTTTCACTGAGACCGATGACGTTAAGATTGTTGTCTCTGATAATATCATTAACTAACAACGTTTTAGGAGACAATGATCTTATGTTTAAAAAACCTATATTATAGGTAGTGGGCTGTTTTAGGGAATTTTTGATCAAATTATCCGTAGTAGCGATATTAATAATGTTGTGTTTATTATGCCCAGTGCATACAGTATAATTACGACCATATCTAGGAATTGATACGACTGGAATGTTCCGATTGTTTGATTGTTGCTTTGATAAACTGCACGCATCATGGTTAGCCTCCTCAGTAACTGGGATTTTTCGATTGTTTGTTTGTTGCTTTGATAAACTGCACGCATCATAGTTAGCCACCTCAGTAAAACACATGTCCAACTCTGAAACACTCAAAGCAGAAAAAACTTGTTCTAATTTAACTGACTCCTTACCCAGACCAGTAGTCTCGCATTTTCCATTTAAATCCGTCTGCAGGGTGGAGGGAAGTGGTGTTCTGTGGGGATTAGCCTTCTGCTTTGTTTTAAGCCCCGCTCGGCATCCGCGTTTCCGATCACACCGCTGGCGTCTGCTCCGTAGACGGCCCCCGCTGCTACTAGACTCCCCTGCTTCACAGGCCGCTGGATGTAGCCGCCGACGTATTCCCATGCTAGTTAGCATGTTTAGCACGCCCGCGTCCATCAGTCCAAAGCGGCCCGATATGTCCATATCCAGAAGTGTCTGGCGGTCGTACGTGATCACGGAGTGACCACGATGCGAGCCAGCCATGAAGTCTGCAGAACTGTCCGGCATTTCCGCCAAATGTTCCATCTTTAGCAAGAGCACCGCAGTGTCGCAGCCCGTCCGGGCGCCGCCATCTTGCTTTCTCACGTTAATATACCTCATTATATTATACTTCATTACATTACATTACATTACACTACACTACATTACGTACTTCATTACAATGCAATATACGTTTGTTAGGGGTGTAACGGTACACAAAAATTTCGGTTCGGTATTTAAGTGTAAAAAACATTTTAAAACGTGTACTATTGCTAGAATGAAGTAACAACATTTTTTAGGTTTTTAAAAAATGAACTTTGCAAAAATGAAGTAAAATAAATATTTGAAAAATGTACTATTGCTAGAATGACGTAAAAGAAAATTGTATTATTGCAAAAATGAATTAAAATAAATATTTTCTAAATTGTACTAATGCAAGAATTAAGTAAATATATATTTAAAGAATTGTACAAGTACAAGCATTAAGTGTAAAAATATTTTTAGGATTGTACTATTGCAAGAAATAGCAATATATATATTTTTTTACAATTGCAAGATTGAAATAAAACAGATCTAAAAGCTCTTACTCTGCAAAAGAAATATTTTTAAAAGTGTACCATGAATTAATTAACGTGGACCCCGACTTAAACAAGTGGAAAAACTTATTCGGGTGTTACTATTTAGTGGTCAAATGTACGGAATATGTACTGTACTGTGCAATCTACTAATACAAGTTTCAATACAACTGCAAGGCTTAAAGGTGCCATGTGTCATAATGTGGCCAGAAATGGTACTGCAATCACAGTCAAAATTCTGTACTCCCCTCCCACTCTCCATGACTCAGGTTGCCAAATATGCAGTCGAATCCAAATCCTAACCAAGGAACTTCAAATGTCAATCGACGAGTCCTACGCTTGTTTATCCATCTTGCGAGATGGTTTACTAAGTAATTATGCCACATTTTACTGATGTTGATTAGCCAAATGGATTGTTGGCAGTACCCTGCTAAAATGTCTAGTTTGACCGCACGGACCACCATGGAAGTAATTATATGTAATAATGTATAATTAGGGGTGTAACGGTACACAAAAATTTCGGTTCGGTACGTACCTCGGTTTAGAGGTCCCGGTTCGGTTCATTTTCGGTACAGTAAGAAAACAACAAAATATAAATATTTTGCTTATTTATTTACCAAATTTGTAAACAATGGCTTTATCCTTTTAACATTGGGAACACTATAATAATTCTGCCCACGTTAATCCACATTAAACTGCCTCAAGTTGTTGCTTTGATTAAATAAAATGACAAAACCTTTCTACTACATATAAAAAGTGCAACATTAAACGGTTTCCGTTGAAACTGTTTAATGTCAACTCATCATGCTTAATTTATTACAGCATTTTGGAAGCCTGTAGTTGACTTTTATTATGTAAATGTTGTATTTTTATCAACATGTGATAGCAGGGACCCTGCTATTCAAAACTAGGCTGCTACATTACTAATGATTCATGTAACTATAGCTGAAAAATAGTACAATTGCAATAGGAGAGACTATTCAGACCTAAACACAATGGAGTTCAATGAAATAACAGACAGACAGGGCTTTGCTGCCCCTAACACACACACACACACACACGCACATGCACACACACAGCAAAATGAGCTAACGTTACACTAAAAGCTAATTAGCCTTCACCTCAAGCCTATACTGTGAACGAGCTGAGGTGCAGTTTAAGTTTCTAGAAGGTCAACGGGCTCATAGTGATGTTTGTAATAGTTATGACTGGGACTTGTTTAGTATAATTTGGGTAGAGTCCGCTCCTCCCCTGCTAAACAAATATCTCTGCTCGATGCTGAAGCATTGACTACGTCGTTCTGAAGTCTGAATACGCACTGCTGATTGGCTTTCTATGTAACCAATCAGATGGTTGTGTGGGCGGGACAATGAGGCAGAGACAAAGGCAGAAAACAGAGCAGCTTGTGAAGACTTCTGCTTCCGAACTCTTTCGGTACGCCCGCGTGCCGAACCGAAACCCCCGTACCGAAACGGTTCGATACAAATGCGCGTACCATTACACCCCTAACGTTCGTACTTCATTACATTACATTACATATATTACATTACATTAAATACTTCATTACATTACATGCTTCATTACAATGCAATATACGTTTGTACTTCATTACATTACATTACATAGATTACATTACATTATATTACATAGTACTTTACATTACATCATTACATTGCAATATACTTAATTACATTACATTACATGACATACTTAATTACATTGCAATATACTTTATTACATTACAAAAAATGACATGACAATACACTACATTACTTCACACTACACTACATTGTACACTACATTACATCAAACTAGATTACATTAAATTACAATAAACTACAAACCCCGTTTCCATTTGAGTTGGGAAATTGTGTTAGATGTAAATATAAACGGAATACAATGATTTGCAAATCCTTTTCAACCCATATTCAGTTGAATATGCTACAAAGACAACATATTTGATGTTCAAACTGATAAACATTTTTTTGTTTGCAAAAAACTTTAGAATTTGATGCCAGCAACACGTGACAAAGAAGTTGGGAAAGGTGGCAATAAATACTGATAAAGTTGAGGAATGCTCATCAAACACTTATTTGGAACATCCCACAGGTGTGCAGGCTAATTGGGAACAGGTGGGTGCCATGATTGGGTATAAAAGCAGCTTCCATGAAATGCTAAGTACATACGTTTATAATTCACAAACAAGGCTGGGGCGAGGGTCCCCACTTTGTAAGCAAATTGTCGAACAGTTTTAGAACATTTCTCAACGAGCTATTGCAAGGAATTTAGGGATTTTACCATCTACGGTCCGTAAAATCTGGAGAAATCACTGCACGTAAGCGATGATATTACGGACCTTTGAGCCCTCAGGCGGTACTGCATCAAAAACCGACATCACTGTTTAAAGGATATCACCACATGGGCTCAGGAACACTTCATAAAACCACTGTCAGTAACTACAGTTGGTCGCTACATCTGTAAGTGCAAGTTAAAACTCTACTATGCAAAGCAAAACCCATTTATCAACAATACCCAGAAACATCCCCGACAAGTTGCCACCTCATCACAGCTACATAACAATAAACTACATTATATTACATTTCAATAAACTACATTACATTACATTATATGCAATGCAAGCAGCCAATATTATAACTACGCTATTCACGATTTTAGTTGTCATTATAAAGGTGCGTACCCATTAAATTTTCCTATTTTCGCTATTAAATTGGTCGATAAAAAAAAAAAAAAATCGTCCAGAGATCCGGGGCACAGCCAATTTCCGGGGGAATTTTGTAGTTGTGTTATTGTGATGGTGTGTTTGCTATATGTCAATATTAAATGATAAATGATAAATGGGTTGTACTTGTATAGCGCTTTTCTACCCTCAAGGTACTCAAAGCGCTTTGACACTACTTCCACAATTACCCATTCACACACACATTCACACACTGATGGCGGAAGCTGCCATGCAAGGCGCCAACCAGCACCCATCAGGAGCAAGGGTGAAGTGTCTTGCTCAGGACACAACGGACGTGACGAGGTTGGTTCTAGGTGGGATTTGAACCAGTGACCCTCGGGTTGCGCACGGCCACTCTCCCACTGCGCCACGCCGTCTAGCATACTTGCCAACCCTCCCGGATTTTCCGGGAGACTCCCGAAATTTAGCGCCTCTCCCGAAAACCTCCCGGGACAAATTTTCTCACGAAAATCTCCCGAAATTCAGGCGCAGCTGGAGGCCACGCCCCCTCCAGCTCCATGCGGACCTGAGTGAGGACAGCCTGTTTTCACGTCCGCTTTCCTACAATATAAACAGCGTGTCTGCCCAATGACGTTATAACTGTAGAATGATCGAGGACGAGTTCTTGGTTTCTTATGTGGGTTTATTGTTAGGCAGTTTCATTAACTTCCTCCCAGCGCGGTAGCAACACACAACAACAGCAGTCACGTTTTCGTCTACCGTAAAGCAGTTCGTCTGCCGTAAACAGCAATGTTGTGACACTCTTAAACAGGACAATACTGCCATCTACTGTACACGCATATGGTTAGAAAAATAGTGACAGAGAATAGAACAAGGATGGACAATTCAACCCTTAACTCAACAATGAGTAGATGAGTGTTATGTGTGTATATGTGTAAATAAATGAACACTGAAATTCAAGTATTTATTTTATATACATACATACATACATATATATATATATAGAGAGAGAGATAGAATTCACTGAAAGTCAAGTATTTCTTATATATATATATATATATATATATATATATATATATATATATATATATATATATATATATATATATATACACTGTGGGGCAAAAAAGTATTTAGTCAGCCATCGATTGTGCAAGTTCTCTCACTTAAAATGATGACAGAGGTCTGTAATTTTCATCATAGGTACACTTCAACTGTGAGAGACAGAATGTGAAAAAAAAATCCAGGAATTCACATTGTAGGAATTTTAAAGAATTTATTTGTAAATTATGGTGGAAAATAAGTATTTGGTCAACCATTCAAAGCTCTCACTGATGGAAGGAGGTTTTGGCTCAAAATCTCACGATACATGGCCCCATTCATTCTTTCCTTAACACGGATCAATCGTCCTGTCCTCTTAGCAGAAAAACAGCCCCAAAGCATGATGTTTCCACCCCCATGCTTCACAGTAGGTGTGGTGTTCTTGGCATGCAACTCAGTATTCTTCTTCCTCCAAACACAACGAGTTGATTTTATACCAAAAAGTTCTATTTTGGTTTCATCTGACTACGTGACATTCCCCCAATCCTCTGCTGTATCATCCATGTATCCATTTTGGTATAAACTCAACTCGTCGTGTTTGGAGAAAGAAGAATACTGAGTTGCATCCCAAGAACACCATACCTACTGTGAAGCATGGGGATGGAAACATCATGCTTTGGGGCTGTTTTTCTGCTAAGGGGACAGGACGATTGATCCGTGTTAAGGAAAGAATGAATGGGGCCATGTATCGTGAGATTTTGAGCCAAAACCTCCTTCCATCAGTGAGAGCTTCGAATGGTTGACCAAATACTTATTTTCCACCATAATTTACAAATAAATTCTTTAAAATTCCTACAATGTGAATTCCTGGACTTTTTTTTCACATTCTGTCTCTCACAGTTGAAGTGTACCTATGATGAAAATTACAGACCTCTGTCATCATTTTAAGTGGGAGAACTTGCACAATCGGTGGCTGACTAAATACTTTTTTGCCCCACTGTATGTATGAAATACTTGAATTGGTGAATTGTAGCTGTACATATACTCCTCCCCTCTTAACCACGCCCCCGCCCCCCACCTCCCGAAATCGGAGGTCTCAAGGTTGGCAAGTATGGAAGCCAGTTCCAGTCCAAACATTAAACATGTTGTCACTGCCCGCTGCAAAGACGCGGGCGTACCTAATCATTTGACAGGTGAGCGCACATACTGCGCTCACATGTAAGACTCGTGTTGCCAGGAAACCTTCCAACACATTAATGACCAGAGACCTTGGGCCGGAGAGCCGTGCATGACACAAACACCCACTTTGTTCCGACATAAACACGCACCTTGTTCACCGGCGTACGGTGAAAGTAGTTCTCAGCTATGGATTGCGCTGCGGCACAGCAGAGAGATCAGGAAAATCAATGTGGAGCTTTCCACATGAGCGCGGCTGGAAGTTTTTTCTTGAAAAGGCGGCTGATTCGCATGGAAGGTCACCTCTCTGCCATTGTGCATTGAAAACAGGACTTCTCAGAAAGTATGCAACACCATGCTTTGAGGTCGTCACACTGGAATTTACCAGGAAATCACACAAAGGATCAACAATGGGTTTTTTTCCCCACACACATGTAATTATTTTCTACAAAAAGTAGTAGACTTCCATTATTTACTTTTTGCATTGCATATACTGTATGCTGGTGTCCCTTGAAGAGTGTATTTCTGCTGCCATATTTGTGGAGTGTATTGCTGTCCAGTCCAAAGTGGATCCAACATAATTGTGAGAGTCCAGTCCATAGTGGATCCAACATAATAGTGAGAGTCCAGTCCATAGTGGATCTAACATATTGTGAGACTCCAGTCTATAGTGGATCTAACATAATAGTGAGAGTCCAGTCAATAGTGGATCCAACATAATAGTGAGAGTCCAGTCCATAGTGGATCCAACATAATAGTGAGAGTCCGGTCCATAGTGGAGATATTGGGTTTCACTATGTAAAGCGCTTTGAGTCACAAGAGAAAAGTGCTATATATATATATATATATATATATATATATATATATATATATATATATATATAATAGTTAGAGTCCAGTCCTTGGTGGATCTAACATAATAGTGGGAGTCCTGTCCATAGTGGATCCAACATAATTGTGAGAGTCCAGTCCATAGTGGATCCAAAATACTAGTGAGAGTCCAGTCCATGTTGGATCTAAAATAATTGTGAGAGTCCAGTCCATAGTGGATCCAACATAATAGTGAGAGTCTAGTCCATAGTGTTTCTAACATAATACTGAGAGTCCAGTCCATGTTGGATCCAACATAATCGTGAGAGTCCAGTCCATAGTGGATCAAACATGATAGTGAGAGTCCAGTCCATGGTGGATTTAACATATTAGTGAAAGTCCATTCCATAGTGGATCTAACATAATTATGAGAGTCCAGTCCATAGTGGATCCAACATAATAGTGAGAGTCCAGTTTATAGGGGATCTAACATAATAGTGAGAGTCCAGTCCATAGTGGATCCAAAATACTAGTGAGAGTCCAGTCCATGTTGGATCTAAAATAATTGTGAGAGTCCAGTCCATAGTGGATCCAACATAATAGTGAGAGTCTAGTCCATAGTGTTTCTAACATAATACTGAGAGTCCAGTCCATGTTGGATCTAACATAATCGTGAGAGTCCAGTCCATAGTGGATCAAACATGATAGTGAGAGTCCAGTCCATGGTGGATTTAACATATTAGTGAAAGTCCATTCCATAGTGGATCTAACATAATTATGAGAGTCCAGTCCATAGTGGATCCAACATAATAGTGAGAGTCCAGTCCATAGTGGATCCAACATAATACTGAGAGTCCAGTCCATAGTGGATCCAACATAATACTGAGAGTCCAGTCCATAGTGGATCCAACATAATAGTGAGAGTCCAGTCCATAGTGGATCCAACATAATAGTGAGAGTCCAGTTTATAGTGGATCTAACATAATAGTGAGAGTCCAGTCCATTGTGGATCCAACATAATACTGAGAGTCCAGTCCATAGTGGATCCAACATAATAGTGAGAGTCCAGTCCATAGTGGATCCAACATAATAGTGAGAGTCCAGTCCATAGTGGATCTAACCTAATAGTGAGAGTCCAGTCCATGGTGGATTTAACATATTAGTGAAAGTCCATTCCATAGTGGATCTAACATAATTATGAGAGTCCAGTCCATACTGGATCTAACATGATAATGAGAGTCCAGTCCATAGTGGCTCTAACATACTACTGAGAGTCCAGTCCATGTTGGATCTAACATAATCGTGAGAGTCCAGTCCATAGTGGATCTAACATAGTAGTGAGAGTCCAGTCCATGTTGGATCTAACATAATCGTGAGAGTCCAGTCCATAGTGGATCTAACATAGTAGTGAGAGTCCAGTCCATGTTGGATCTAACATAATCGTGAGAGTCCAGTCCATAGTGGATCTAACATAGTAGTGAGAGTTCAGTCCATGGTGGATTTAACATATTAGTGAAAGTCCATTCCATAGTTGATCCAACATAATTATGAGAGTCCAGCCCATGTTGGATCTAACATAATCGTGAGAGTCCAGTCCATAGTGGATCTAACATAATAGTGAGAGTCCAGCCCATGTTGGATCCAACATAATCATGAGAGTCCAGTTTATAGTGGATCTAACATAATAGTGAGAGTCCAGTCCATAGTGGATCCAACATAATACTGAGAGTCCAGTCCATAGTGGATCCAACATAATAGTGAGAGTCCAGTTTATAGTGGATCTAACATAATAGTGAGAGTCCAGTCCATAGTGGATCCAACATAATACTGAGAGTCCAGTCCATAGTGGATCCAACATAATAGTGAGAGTCCAGTCCATAGTGGATCCAACATAATAGTGATAGTCCAGTCCATAGTGGATGTAACATAATAGTGAGAGTCCAGTCCATGGTGGATTTAACATATTAGTGAAAGTCCATTCCATAGTTGATCCAACATAATTATGAGAGTCCAGCCCATGTTGGATCCAACATAATCATGAGAGTCCAGTCCATGTTGGATCTAACATAATCGTGAGAGTCCAGTCCATAGTGGATCTAACATAATAGTGAGAGTCCAGCCCATGTTGGATCCAACATAATCATGAGAGTCCAGTTTATAGTGGATCTAACATAATAGTGAGAGTCCAGTCCATAGTGGATCCAACATAATACTGAGAGTCCAGTCCATAGTGGATCCAACATAATAGTGAGAGTCCAGTTTATAGTGGATCTAACATAATAGTGAGAGTCCAGTCCATAGTGGATCCAACATAATACTGAGAGTCCAGTCCATAGTGGATCCAACATAATAGTGAGAGTCCAGTCCATAGTGGATCCAACATAATAGTGATAGTCCAGTCCATAGTGGATGTAACATAATAGTGAGAGTCCAGTCCATGGTGGATTTAACATATTAGTGAAAGTCCATTCCATAGTGGATCTAACATAATTATGAGAGTCCAGTCCATACTGGATCTAACATGATAATGAGAGTCCAGTCCAAAGTGGCTCTAACATAATACTGAGAGTCCAGTCCATGTTGGATCTAACATAGTAGTGAGAGTCCAGTCCATGTTGGATCTAACATAATCGTGAGAGTCCAGTCCATAGTGGATCTAACATAGTACTGAGAGTCCAGTCCATGTTGGATCTAACATAATCGTGAGAGTCCAGTCCATAGTGGATCTAACATAGTAGTGAGAGTCCAGTCCATGGTGGATCTAACATAATAGTGAAAGTCCATTCCATAGTTGATCCAACATAATTATGAGAGTCCAGCCCATGTTGGATCCAACATAATCATGAGAGTCCAGTCCATGTTGGATCTAACATAATCGTGAGAGTCCAGTCCATAGTGGATCTAACATAATAGTGACAGTCCATCCCATGTTGGATCCAACATAATCATGAGAGTACAGTCCATAGTGGATCTAACATAATAGTGAGAGTCCAGTCCATAGTGGATCCAACATAATAGTGAGACTCCAGTCCATAGTAGATCCAGCATAATAGTGAGAATCCAGCCCATGTTGGATCCAACATAATCATGAGAGTCCAGTCCATAGTGGATCTAACATAATAGTGAGAGTCCAGTCCATAGTGGGGCCAACAGTAGACCATCCCGAGCGGAGACAGGTCAGTAGCGCAGAGATATCCCCAACTGATGCAAAGGCGAGCGTTCCACCCCTAACCTGTGCCCCACCCCCTCCACGAGGGAGAGGGAGGCAGAGCAGAAAAGAAACGGCAGATCAACTGGTCTAAAAGGGAGGTCTATTTAAAGGCTAGAGTATACAAATTACTTTTCAGATGGGACTTAAATGCTTCTACTGAGGTAGCGTCTGGAACTGTTACCGGGAGGGCATTCCAGAATACTGGAGCCACAATAGTAAACGCTCTATAGCCCGCACACTTTTTTGGGGGGGGGGGCTCTGGAAATCACTAATAAGCCGGACTTCTTTGAACGTAGATTTCTTGCCGGGACATATGGTACAATACAATCGGCAAGATAGGCTGGAGCTAGACTGTGTAGTATTTTATACGTAAGTAGAAAAACATGTTAAGTGCACAGGGAGCCAGTATAGGTATATATATATATGTATATATGTATATGTGTATATATATATATATTTGTGTGTATATAAAGGTATATACAGTATAGGCGTAATATGATCAAACTTTCTTGTTCTTGTCAAAAGTCTAGGAGCCGCATTTTGTACCAACTTTGAGGAGATGCACATAAAAAGTAAAGAGGATGCATTTTAAAGCTGCACAATGCCGATAAAAATCTCCATCACGTAATTGCTGCACTTTGTATGTGAACACGCCTCCTTCTAATAAAGCATTCTCAAACGCATCAGGCAAATATTAGACGGCGTGCTCTTCAATTCAAAGTGTGCGCAACCCTGGCCAAGAAGACGCTCGTAGTGAAATCACCATGGTAACAGACGGCTTCCCAAATGGCTGGAGGACACCGGCTGTCAATCAAAATCCATACGTTGTTGTCTTTCTTGGGTGGGGGAAAAAAAAAATACAATTTGTTGCAACATCCTCGCGTCTTTTTGTGGGTGAGCGGCAGGAGTGGAAACCTGGTCTGCTCCGTCTTGGCTCCAGTCACAGAGAGGCCTGAGAAAAAAATAAATAAAAGAAAGAGCGGCCGTAACCTCGCCTCAGGCCTCGTCTTGATGAGGCTTTGGTTGGTGGGAAACTTCAAAGGGTTTCCAAGGGGAGGAAGGAGAAGTTCACGGCAGAACTTTCTCACAGCTTCTGTCTGCAACTCACTCATAACTCATCCTTCACTTGTGGACTATTAAGAGTTTGCCAGGGGAAAGTAGTGATCCACAGCACGGGGGCCATCTTTGTGGCATGAATTGTATTTAAGGTGTTTTCTATGTATTTATTGGAAAGTATACTGTCACGGCGGCATAGCTCGGTTGTGAGAGTGGCCGTGCCAGCAACTTGAGGGTTGCAGGTTCGATTCCCGCTTTTGCCATCCTAGTTACTACCGTTGTGTCCTTGGGCAAGACACTTTACCCACCTGCTCCCAGTGCCACCCACACTGGTTTAAATGTAACTTAGATATTGGGTGTCACTATGTAAAGCGCTTTGAGTCATTTGAGAAAAGCGCTATATAAATATAATTCACTTCACTTCACTACAGTCGTGGTCCAAAGTTTTCATGCACTTGTAAAGAACACAATGTCATGGCTGTCTTGAGTTTCCGATCATTTCTACAAGTCTTATTTTTTTGTGATAGAGTGATTGGAGCACATACTAAAAAACTTTCATGAAGTTTGGTTCTTTTAGGAATTCATTATGGTTCTACTGAAAATCCTGGGTCAAAAGTATACTTACAGCAATGTTAATATTTGCTTACATGTCCCTTGGCAAGTTTCACTGCAATAAGGCGCTTTAGGTAGCCATCCACAAGCTTCTGCTGGTATTTTTGACCACTTCCTCTTGACAAAATTGGTGCAGTACAGCTAAATGTGTTGGTTTTCTGACATGGACTTGTTTCTTCAGCATTGTCCACACGTTTAAGTCAGGACTTTGGGAAAATCTTACTTCTAGCCTGATTGAACCATTCCTTTACCACTTTTGACGTGTGTTTGGGGTCATTGTCCGATTACTGTTGTGACACGTGCTGAATGTGGCTTGGCATTGTCTTGCTGAAATAAGCAGGGGCGTCCATGAAAAAGACGGCAGCATATGCTGTTCCAAAACCTGTATGTACCTTTCAGCGTCAATGGTGCCTTCACAGATGTGTAAGTTACCCATGTCTTGGGCATTAATGCACCCCCATACCATCACAGATGCTGGCTTCTGATCTTTGCGTCCATAACAGTCTGGATGGTTCGCTTCCCCTTTGGTCCAGATAACACGTTGTCGAATATAAGTGTTCCTGAGCCCATGTGGTGATATCCTTTAGAGATCAATGTCGGTTTTTGATAGGTCACGGTCATTCAATGTTGGTTTCCGGCCATGCCGCTTGCATGGAGTGATTTCTCCAGATTCTCTGAACCTTTTGATGATATTATGGACCGTAGATGTTGAAATCCCTAAATTTCTTGCAATTGCACTTTGAGAATCGTTTTTCTTAAACTGTTTGACTATTTCCTCACGCAGTTGTGGACAAAGGGGTGTACCTCGCCCCATCCTTTCTTGTGAAAGACCGAGCATTTTTTTGGGAAGCTGTTTTTATACCCAATCATGGCACCCACCTGTTCCCAACTAGCCTGCACAACTGTGGGATGTTCCAAATAAGTGTTTGATGAGCATTCCTCAACTTTCTCAGTACTTATTGGCACCTTTCCCAACTTCTTTGTCATGTGTTGCTGGCATCAAATTCTAAAGTTAATGAATATTTTTACCAAAAAAAAGTGTTTATCAGTTTGAACATCAAATATGTTGTCTTTGTAGCATATTCAACTGAATATGGGTTGAAAAGGATTTGCAAATCATTGTTTTCCGTTTATATTTACATCTAACACAATTTCCCAACTCATATGGAAAAGGGGTTTGTGTGTATATATATATATATATATATATATATATATATATATATATATATATATATATATATATATATATATATATATACCTTATCGAGTCATACCTCAAATTAAAGCTTGTGATAATTCCTTTGAAAAAAATTCATTATTTTGTCAATATACTCTGTGATAATGTAATGACCCCCCAAAAATTTTTTATTAATAGCACACGGTGAATAAACAGTAAATACAACATAAACCCGATAAATAGCTAATAAACCAAAACTCATTAGATAATGTAAACACACTGAGAGGAAACCAACATCAATGTTTTAATTACAGCTTTTTCTCCCGCTGGACCAACATAAAGGCCGATTTTATTCTGTCTCGCTCGCTGCACAGCTTGGCCAGCAGGAATTAATTGGTTTTTATAAAATAAAAATAAAACGTGGAAGCAGCACAACAAGTGCTTCCTGTCTTTGTTTAATTGGCTCTGGAGGAGTTGGAGGGCTTGGAAAGGAAGATTGGGAGCACTGCTGTTTATTGGAGAGGCTTTGTTTGACATCTGAGGACTTTTAGAAGGCAACCTAATGACGGATGGATGGCGGCCTCTGGTGGACAAGCAAGGAAATGCCTCCTATATGTTGATTACAACTAAAAATATTTTATTTATAAACTAAGAAAATCTGAGTGAAAATGTGTGGAACTAAAATAACTAAAACAATTATGTATTAACATATAAATATAATGAAAGGTAGGGCTTCACGGTGTAAGAGGGGTTAGTGCGTCTGCCTCACAATACGAAGGTCCTGAGTAGTCCTGGGTTCGATCCCGGGCTCGGGATCTTTCTGTGTGGAGTTTGCATGTTCTCCCCATGACTGCGTGGGTTCCCTCGGGGTACCTCCCACCTCCAAAGACATGCACCTGGGGATAGGTTGATTGGCAACACTAAATGGGCCCTAGTGTGTGAATGTGAGTGTGAATGTTGTCTGTCTATCTGTGTTGGCCCTGTGATGAGGTGGCGACTTGTCCAGGGTGTACCCGCCTTCCACCCGAGTGTAGCTGGAATAGGCACCAGCGACCCCAAAAGGAAATAAGCTTATTTATATATGTATATGTATGTACATATATGTATATATATGTACATATATTTATATACATATATAAGTACATATTTTATATATATGTACATATATTTATATACATATATATGTACATATTTTATATATATAGTTTATATATATGTATGTACATTTATGTATATAGGTACATATATGTATGTATATATGTACATATATTTATACACTCATTATATATATATGTATATATATGTATGTACATTTATGTACATATATAAACATATATGTACATATATTTATATACATATATATGTACATATATCTATATATGTATGTACATTTATGTATATATGTACATATATGTATGTATATATGTACATATATTTATACACATATTATATATATATGTACATTTATGTATATATGTACATATATGTATGTATGTATGTACATATATTTATACACATTATATATATATGTACATTTATGTATATATGTACATGTATGTATATATATGTACATATATACATATGTGTATATATGTATATATGTACTTATATATATATATATATATATATATATATATATATATACTTATATATATATATATATATATATATATATAAAACAATACAATTCTTGCAACTGGGCTGCCATTTTTTACTGTAAAATCTACAATTATTTTGTATTTACATTGTACAAAAAAAATCAAATGCATAAAGAGAGGCTCTTTGCGGTCATATAGTAAAAAATATTAACATAAATGTTAGCGTGAATGTGAGCCTACATGTCTGCATGAAGGTTAGCACAAACGTTAGCATGAATGTTAACATGAATGTTAGTATAAATGTTTGCATCAATGTTAACATAGATGTCAGCATGAAGGTTAGTATAAATGTTAGTATAAATGTTTGTATGAATGTTAGCATACATCTCAGCATGAAGGATAGCATGAAGGTTAAAGGCCTACTGAAATGAGATTTTCTTATTTAAACGGGGATAGCAGGTCCATTCTATGTGTCATACTTGATCATTTCGCGATATTGCCATACTTTTGCTGAAAGGATTTAGTAGAGAACATCGACGATAAAGTTCGCAACTTTTGGCCGCTAATAAAAAAGCCTTGCCTGTACCGGAAGTAGCAGACGATGTGCGCGTGACGTCACGGGTTGTGGAGCTCCTCACATTGTTTACAATCATGGCCACCAGCAGCGAGAGCGATTCGGACCGAGAAAGCGACGATTTTCCCATTAATTTGAGCGAGGATGAAAGATTTGTGGATGAGATAAGTTGGAGTGAAGCACTAAGAAAAAAAAAAAAAGGCGACGGCAGTGGGAGCAATTCAGATGTTACTAGACACATTTACTAGGATAATTCTGGAAAATCCCTTATCTGCTTATTGTGTTTCTAGTGTTTTAGTGAGATTATAAAGTCATACCTGAAAGTCGGAGGGCTGCGGTGACCGCCAGTGTCTCTGATGGAAGCCATGGAGGAGCCAAAAAAGTCACAGCTGCTGCAGGAGGACGCAAACTCCGCTCAAGTCTCCGGTAAGAGCCGACTTAATGTCACAATTTTTCTCATCCAAAAACTTGCTGGTTGACATGCGGTAGAGAAACATGTTCACTTGACCGCTCTGTTCCATATAAAAGCTTCACAACGAACAAAGAAACACCGGCTGTGTTTTGGTTGCTAAAGGCAGCCAACAGCATTCTTCTTTGACGTCTCCATTATTAATTGAACAAATTGCAAAAGATTCAGCAACACAGATGTCCAAAATACTGTGTAATTATGCGATTAAAGCAGACGACTTTTAGCCGTAAGCGGTGCTAGGCTAAAATGTCCGCTCCAACCAATAACGTCACAAACACGCGTTATCATTCCGCGACGTTTTCAACAGGATACTTCGCGGGAAATTTAAAATTGCAATTTAGTAAACTAAAAAGGCCGTATTGGCATGTGTTGCAATGTTAATATTTCATCATTGATATATAAACTATCAGACTGTGTGGTCGGTAGTAGTGGCTTTCAGTAGGCCTTTAATGTTAACATAAATGTTAGCATTAATGTTAGCATGAAAGTTAACATCCAAGTTAGCATAAATGTTTGCATCAATCAATGTTGACTTCTATAGCCCTAAATCACGAGTGTCTCAAAGTTTGCATGAAAGTTGTCACAAAGCTACAAGACGAAGAGACTTCAAGCATCTGCTTTTTGTGTGGAATTTGAAGAATGTCCCCCCCACCCCCCAGCTGTGGTGGAGTCAGGCGATGTTTTGTTTGAGACTCGCGACTGATGACTAACGATGACGGGCGAGCGGGTCAGCTGATTTTACAGGAAGTAAAAAAAGTAGTTCTTGAAAAAAAAAAAAAAAAAGATGAATTCTTTCTTTATGCTGCTTTTTTTTCCTGTGTGCAGATGACCTTTCACCTAGTTATGATGAGAAAGATAACACTTATACTACTAATAATCATCATGATAATACTAATTCCATGTCTAGTAATAATATTAATCATAATAAATAATACAAATACTACTACTAATAATATACATAATAATAAAAAAAGACTACTACTAATAATACTAATATTAATACTAAGAAAATACTTCTATTAATAATAAACTCAAGGCCTTAGAAAGCCCCCAAAATTTTTCAAAACAAATATTTGATAATTTCTTCCTAAATGTATTCCTTCTTTCTACTTTTACAGAAAAAAAATATAAGCAATTGCATAATTTGGGGGAATTTAAATATGCAATAGAACAACAAACATTATCATACAAATGAAAGGTTTTCCTGTTAAAATAGAAAAAGTAAGTTATGCAGCACATTTTACTCGGTAAAAATATATTTTACGGTAAAGTTGGGACATTTAATGTGGTTTTTAATGCATTTTACCGTAAATGGAATAAAAATAACGGACCTATAAAATTCTGACATTTAAGCTGATGAGTTTTTACTGTGAAAATACTGCGGTACCATTTTGCCATTTACAGTAATACACCGTAAATGTTTTACAGTAAAAAAAAACTGACAGCTGAGTTGGGAGCATTGTTCAGTAAAATAAAAAATATATTTTCTAATTTATATTTTTTTTTAGCAAATGAGCTGCCGGTTTTTACTGCAATAGAAAAAAATGGTACTGTTTTGCCATTTACAGTAATACACCATAACATTTTACAGTAAAAAAAAAAAAAAAAACCTAACAGCTGAGTTTGGGAGTATTTTCAGTAAAAATACAAATTTTCTAATTTACAATAACCCAAAAAAAACTTTTTTTTAATTTTTTTTTTTTTAAGCAAATTAACTGCCAGTTTTTACTGCAATAAAAATAAACTGGTACTGTTTTGCCATTTACAGTAATACACCGTAAAAAATGTTTACAGTAAAAAAAAACTGACAGCTGAGTAGGGAGCATTCTTCAGTAAAAAAAAAAATACATTTTCTAATTTACAATAATCAAAAAAAAATATATATTTTTTTTCTAGCAAATGAGCTGCCAGTTTTAAACTGCAATAAAAATAAACTGGTACTGTTTTGCCATTTACAGTAATACACTGTAAATTTTTTACAGTAAAAAAAATAACAGCTGAGTTTAAAGCATTCTTCTGTAAAAAAAAAAATATATATATATCTATTTACAGTAACTCCCCAAAAAACTTTTTTGCTTTTTGCAAATGAGCTGCCAGTTTTTACTGCAATAAAAATAAACTGGTACCGTTTTGACATTTACAGTAATACACCGTAAAATCTATGTTGTTACCGTAAAAAAGCATTTCTTTTATTTACAGTAAGACAAAAAAGGAATAAAGAATTCTGCCAACTGAGCTGACAGTTTTTTCACAGTAAAAAAAAAAACCTGGGACCGTTTTGCCATTTACAGTAATACACTGTAAAATCTAAGGGTATTTTTACTGTAAAAAAAACTGGCAGCTCAGTGGGAAGCATTTTTTGTATTTACAGTAACAAAGAAAACAAAAAAATAGCAATTGAGCTGCCAGTTTTGGTATTTATAGTAATACACCATAAGATCTACAGTTTTACAGTAAAAAAAAAAAAATTCAGTCATCTCAGTTGGTGGAATTTTACCATTAAAAAAAAAGCTCTTTTCAATTTAGAGTAATAAGAAAACATTCAAAATTCTGCCAACTTAGCTGACAGATTTTACTGTAAAAAAAAAACACTGTAGTACTGTTTTTCCATTTACAGTAAAACTTTTTTTGCAGTAAAAAAACATTTAATGTTTTTTTTAAGACATTTTACTGTAAATGGAAAAAACAGTACTGATCAAATTCTGTGAGTTTTTTTTTACTGTAAAAAAACTGGCACCGTAAAATCTAGTATTTACAGTAAAAAAAAAAAAACTGTCAGCCCAGTTGGCAGAATTTTTCCGTTAAAAAAAAGCAGTTTTCTATTTGCAGTAACAAAAAGAAACAATTCAAAATTTTGGTGAATGAGCTGACAGGTATTTTTACTGTAAAAAAAAACAACTATGCTACTGCTTTGCCTTTTACAGTAATACACCGTAAGTTCTACACAGTTTTCACGGTAAAAAAAACGGCAGTTCAGTTGGCAGAATTTCGCTCTAAAAAAACATTTTCTATTTACAGTAACTAAAAAATTTTTGTTTCTAAAATAGGCAACTGAGCTGAAAGGTTTTACTGTGAAAAACAGTGGTACTGTTTTTCAATTTACAGTTATATGCGTTAAAAACATAGTGAATTTTGTGGTAAAATTTTCGCAACTGAGCTACCAAAAAGACAGATTTCTGCTTTTCACATTGTACGTCAAAATAAATCTACTAAAAAAAAACTAAGATCGGCCCTCTGGAGTCATACTGTAAAGAAAACAACTTTGGTACCGTATTGCCATTTACAGTATCCATCCATCCATTTTCTACCGCTTATTTCCTTTGGGGTCGGGGGGGGCGCTGGTGCCTATCTCAGCTACAATCGAGCGGAAGTGGGTGTACACCCTGGACAAGTCGCCATTTTATCGCAGAACATCTCATTTACAGTACTACGCCGTAAAATTGACAGTTTTTACGATAAACTGTCAGCTCAGTTGGCAGAATTTTACCGTAAAAAAAGTTTTTTACTTACCGTAACAAAAAAAACACACTATACATTTTACAGTAAAATTCTGGCAAATGTGGTACCGTTTTGCCATTTACAGTAATACGCTGAAAAATATACAGTTGTTTTTACGGTAAAAATCTGTCAGCGGAGTTGGCGGAATTTTACTGTAAAAAAAAAAAATTAATTTACAGTAACAGAAAACCCAATATAATTTTTAAAGTCAAATTCTGGCAACTGTGGTACCGTTTTGCCATTTACAGTAATACGCTGAAAAATATACAGTTGTTTTTACGGTAAAAATCTGTCAGCGGAGTTGGCAGAATTTTACTGTAAAAAAAAATTGTATTTACAGTAACAGAAAACCCAATATACTTTTTACAGTAAAATTCTGGCAACTGTGGTACCGTTTTACCATTTACAGTAATACACTGTAAAATCTACAGTTGTTTTTACGGTAAAAAAAAAAAACTGTCAGCTCAGTTGGCAGAATTTTACTGTAAAAAAATGTGTATTTACAGTAACAGAAAACCTAATATACACTTTACAGTAAAATTCTGGCAACTGTGGTACCGTTCTGCCATTTACAGTACTACGCCGTAAAATCTACAGATTTTACGATAAAAAACTGTCAGCTCAGTTGGCAGAATTTTACCGTAAAAAAGTTGTTTATTTTCAGTAACAAAAAAAACCCACTATACATTTTACAGTTAAATTCTGGCAACTGTGGTACTGTTTTGCCATTTACAGTAACACGCTGTAAAATCTACAGTTGCTCTTACGGGAAAAAAGTAACATCTGCGCTGTTAAAATTTTACCATTAAGCAGCTTTTTATTTACATTAAAAGAAAAAAGTACATTTGCGAGTAAAATTCTGCCAAATAACCTGGCAGTTTTTTTTACCGGGATTTTTTTTTTTCCATTCACAGTAATATGCTGTAAGATTGACAGTTTTTATGGTTAAAAAAACTGTCAGCTCAGTTGACAGATATTTACCGGGAAAAAAGTTTTATATTTACAGTAACAATAAAAATAAAGACTTGGGCAACTGTGCTGACCAGCGTTACTGTTTTTCCATTTACAGTAATACGCTGTAAAAACCACTGTAAACTTTACGGTAAAATTAGTGCGATTGAACTGCCAGTTTTTTTTTTACCATAAAATCTACAGATTAGTTTTTCTTTTTGCATTGTACTGTAAAAAAAAAAGTTTATTTACAGTACTGTTTTGTCATTTACAGTAAAACGCAGTGAAAACTACAGTTTTACAGTAAAAACTGTCAGCTCTGTTGGCAGGATTTTACCATGAAAAAAAGCAGTTTTCTATTTACAGTAACAAAGAAAAGTCAATCTCAGAGTAAATTGTTGCCAACTGAGCTGGCAATTTTTACTGTAAAAAACTGTGGTACCGTTTTTTCATTTACAGTAATGCACTGTAAAATGTAGTTTTTCCTTAAGGTAACATTAACTGTCAGCTCAGTTGGGAGATTTTTACGGTAAAAAACTGTTTTCTATTTACAGTGACAAACAAAAATAAAAAAAATTGGCCAACTGAGCTGACAGTTTTTACTGTAAAAACAGCGGTACTGTTTTCCCATTTACAGTAACACACTGTAAAATTTAGTTTTTTGTTACAGTAAAAACAGTTTTTTCTTTACTGTGACAAATAAAAAAATTGGGTATCTAGGCTGACAGTTTTACTGTAAAAAAAAACACCGGTACGGTTTCCCATTTACAGTAATACACTGTAAAAATCTTTTTTTTTTCTTAAGGTAAAAAAGTGTTCTATTTTCAATGATAAACAAAAATTTAAAAAATTGGCAACTGAGCTGACAGTTTTTACTGTAAAAACAACTGCAGTACTGTTTTTCCATTTACAGTAATATGCTAAAAAACATATTTTAAAGTAAAATGTTACTGTAAAATCAACAGTTGTTTTTACAGTAAAAATCTGTCAGTTCATTTGGCAGATTTTTACGGTAAAAAAAGATTGTTTTTATTTACAGTAACAAACATCAAAAATTGGGCAACTGAGTTGACAGTTTTTACTGTAAAAAAAAACAGCGGTACTGTTTTCCCATATACAGTAACACACTGTAAAATCTAGTTTTTTTTCTTACGGTAAAAAAAACCTTTTCTAATAAAAATTAAAAAATTGAGCAACTGAGGCTGAGTTTTTACTGTAAAACAAACAGCAGTTCTGTTTTCCCATTTACAGTGATATGCTAAAAAAAACAAGAATTTACAGTGACATTTTACCTTAAAATCTACAGTTGTTTTTACAGTAAAAACTGTCAACACACCGTAAATTTTTTTTTTATTATTACGGTAAAAAAACTTTTCTAATAAACAAAAATAAAAAAAAATTGGGCAACTAGGGTGAGTTTTTCCTGTAAAAAAAAACGCAGTACTGTTTTTCCATTTACAGTAATATGCTAAAAAAAACATGAATTTACAGTAAAATTTTACCGTAAAATCTACATTTGTTTTTACCGTAAAAAACTGTCAGTTCAGTTGGCAGATATTTACAGTAACAAACATAAAAAATTGGGCAACTGAGCTGACAGTTTTTACTGTAAAAAACAAAAACAGCCGTACTGTTTTCCCATATACAGTAACACACTGTAAAATCAAGTTTTTTTTCTTACGGAAAAAAACATGTTTTCTAATAAACAAAAATAAAAAAAAACTGCAGTACTGTTTTTCCATTTACAGTAATATGCTAAAAAAATATTTTAGAGTAAAATGTTACTGTAAAATCTACAGTTGTTTTTACAGTAAAAAACTGTCAGTTCAGTTGGCAGATTTTTACAGTAAAAAAAATGTTTTTATTTACAGTAACAAACATCAAAAATTGGGCAACTGAGCTGACAGTTTGTACTGTAAAAACAGCAGTACTGTTTTCCCATTTACAGTAATACACTAAACTAGTTGTTTTTTCTTATGGTAACAAAAAACATTAATTCCAGAGTTAATTGCTGCCAACTGAGCTGACAGTTTTTACTGTAAAAAACTGGGGTACCGTTTTTGTATTTACAGTAATGCACTGCAAAATGTATTTTTTTCTTAAGGTAACTGTCAGCTCAGTTGGGAGATTTTTATGGTGATTTTTTCTATTTACAGTGACGGAAAAAAAAATTGGGCAACTGAGCTGACAGTTTTTACTGTAAAAAAACAGCTGTACTGTTTTCCCATTTACAGTAACACACCGTAAAATCGATTTTTTTTTTACTACGGTAAAAAAACATTTTTAATAAACAAAAATAAAAAAAAATGGGCAACTAGGCTGACAGTACTGTTTTTCCATTTACAGTAATATGCTAAAAAAACATGAATTTTACAGTAATATCTACAGTTGTTTTTACAGTAAAAAAATGTCAGTTCAGTTGGCAGATTTTTATGGTAAAATTGTTTTTATTTACAGTAACAGACATCAAAAATTGGGCAACTGAGCTGACAGTTTGTACTGTAAAAACAGCAGTACTGTTTTCCCATTTACAGTAATACAGTAAACTAGTTTTTTTTCTTATAGTAACAAAAAACATCAATTCCAGAGTTAATTGCTGCCAACTGAGCTGACAGTTTTTACTGTAAAAAAACTGGGGTACCGTTTTTCTATTTACAGTAATGCACTGTAAAATGTAGTTTTTTCTTAAGGTAAAAATAACTGTCAGCTCAGTTGGGAGATTTTTATGGTGATTTTTTCTATTTACAGTGACGGGAAAAAAAAATGGGCAACTGAGCTGACAGTTTTTACTGTAAAAAACAGGTGTACTGGTTTCCCATTTACAGTAACACACCGTAAAATCGATTATTTTTTTTACCACGGTAAAAAAACTTATTTAATAAACAAAAATAAAAAAAATTGGGCAACTAGGCTGACAGTTTTTACTGTAAAAAAAACCTGCAGTACTGTTTTTCCATTTACAGTAATATGCTTAAAAAACATGAATTTTACAGTAAAATCTACAGTTTTTACAGTAAAAAACTGTCAGTTCAGTTGGCAGATTTTTACAGTAAAAAAAATGTTTTTATTTACAGTAACAAACATCAAAAATTGGGCAACTGAGCTGACAGTTTGTACTGTAAAAACAGCAGTACTGTTTTCCCATTTACAGTAATACACTAAACTAGTTGTTTTTTCTTATGGTAACAAAAAACATTAATTCCAGAGTTAATTGCTGCCAACTGAGCTGACAGTTTTTACTGTAAAAAAACTGGGGTACCGTTTTTGTATTTACAGTAATGCACTGCAAAATGTATTTTTTTCTTAAGGTAACTGTCAGCTCAGTTGGGAGATTTTTATGGTGATTTTTTCTATTTACAGTGACGGAAAAAAAATTGGGCAACTGAGCTGACAGTTTTTACTGTAAAAAAAACAGCTGTACTGTTTTCCCATTTACAGTAACACACCGTAAAATTGATTTTTTTTTTACTACGGTAAAAAAAAACTTTTTTAATAAACAAAAAATAAAAAAATTGGGCAACTAGGCTGACAGTACTGTTTTTCCATTTACAGTAATATGCTAAAAAAACATGAATTTTACAGTAATATCTACAGTTGTTTTTACAGTAAAAAAATGTCAGTTCAGTTGGCAGATTTTTATGGTAAAATTGTTTTTATTTACAGTAACAGACATCAAAAATTGGGCAACTGAGCTGACAGTTTGTACTGTAAAAACAGCAGTACTGTTTTCCCATTTACAGTAATACAGTAAACTAGTTTTTTTTCTTATAGTAACAAAAAACATCAATTCCAGAGTTAATTGCTGCCAACTGAGCTGACAGTTTTTACTGTAAAAAAACTGGGGTACCGTTTTTCTATTTACAGTAATGCACTGTAAAATGTAGTTTTTTCTTAAGGTAAAAATAACTGTCAGCTCAGTTGGGAGATTTTTTATGGTGATTTTTTCTATTTACAGTGACGGGAAAAAAAATTGGGCAACTGAGCTGACAGTTTTTACTGTAAAAAACAGGTGTACTGGTTTCCCATTTACAGTAACACACCGTAAAATCGATTATTTTTTTTACCACGGTAAAAAAACTTATTTAATAAACAAAAATAAAAAAAATTGGGCAACTAGGCTGACAGTTTTTACTGTAAAAAAAACCTGCAGTACTGTTTTTCCATTTACAGTAATATGCTTAAAAAACATGAATTTTACAGTAAAATCTACAGTTTTTACAGTAAAAAACTGTCAGTTCAGTTGGCAGATTTTTACAGTAAAAAAAATGTTTTTATTTACAGTAACAAACATCAAAAATTGGGCAACTGAGCTGACAGTTTGTACTGTAAAAACAGCAGTACTGTTTTCCCATTTACAGTAATACACTAAACTAGTTGTTTTTTCTTATGGTAACAAAAAACATTAATTCCAGAGTTAATTGCTGCCAACTGAGCTGACAGTTTTTACTGTAAAAAAACTGGGGTACCGTTTTTGTATTTACAGTAATGCACTGCAAAATGTATTTTTTTCTTAAGGTAACTGTCAGCTCAGTTGGGAGATTTTTATGGTGATTTTTTCTATTTACAGTGACGGAAAAAAAATTGGGCAACTGAGCTGACAGTTTTTACTGTAAAAAAAACAGCTGTACTGTTTTCCCATTTACAGTAACACACCGTAAAATTGATTTTTTTTTTACTACGGTAAAAAAAACTTTTTTAATAAACAAAAAATAAAAAAATTGGGCAACTAGGCTGACAGTACTGTTTTTCCATTTACAGTAATATGCTAAAAAAACATGAATTTTACAGTAATATCTACAGTTGTTTTTACAGTAAAAAAATGTCAGTTCAGTTGGCAGATTTTTATGGTAAAATTGTTTTTATTTACAGTAACAGACATCAAAAATTGGGCAACTGAGCTGACAGTTTGTACTGTAAAAACAGCAGTACTGTTTTCCCATTTACAGTAATACAGTAAACTAGTTTTTTTTCTTATAGTAACAAAAAACATCAATTCCAGAGTTAATTGCTGCCAACTGAGCTGACAGTTTTTACTGTAAAAAAACTGGGGTACCGTTTTTCTATTTACAGTAATGCACTGTAAAATGTAGTTTTTTCTTAAGGTAAAAATAACTGTCAGCTCAGTTGGGAGATTTTTATGGTGATTTTTTCTATTTACAGTGACGGGAAAAAAAATTGGGCAACTGAGCTGACAGTTTTTACTGTAAAAAACAGGTGTACTGGTTTCCCATTTACAGTAACACACCGTAAAATCGATTATTTTTTTTACCACGGTAAAAAAACTTATTTAATAAACAAAAATAAAAAAAATTGGGCAACTAGGCTGACAGTTTTTACTGTAAAAAAAACCTGCAGTACTGTTTTTCCATTTACAGTAATATGCTTAAAAAACATGAATTTTACAGTAAAATCTACAGTTTTTACAGTAAAAAACTGTCAGTTCAGTTGGCAGATTTTTACAGTAAAAAAAATGTTTTTATTTACAGTAACAAACATCAAAAATTGGGCAACTGAGCTGACAGTTTGTACTGTAAAAACAGCAGTACTGTTTTCCCATTTACAGTAATACACTAAACTAGTTTTTTTTCTTATGGTAACAAAAAACATTAATTCCAGAGTTAATTGCTGCCAACTGAGCTGACAGTTTTTACTGTAAAAAAACTGGGGTACCGTTTTTGTATTTACAGTAATGCACTGCAAAATGTATTTTTTTCTTAAGGTAACTGTCAGCTCAGTTGGGAGATTTTTATGGTGATTTTTTCTATTTACAGTGACGGAAAAAAAATTGGGCAACTGAGCTGACAGTTTTTACTGTAAAAAAAACAGCTGTACTGTTTTCCCATTTACAGTAACACACCGTAAAATTGATTTTTTTTTTACTACGGTAAAAAAAACTTTTTTAATAAACAAAAAATAAAAAAATTGGGCAACTAGGCTGACAGTACTGTTTTTCCATTTACAGTAATATGCTAAAAAAACATGAATTTTACAGTAATATCTACAGTTGTTTTTACAGTAAAAAAATGTCAGTTCAGTTGGCAGATTTTTATGGTAAAATTGTTTTTATTTACAGTAACAGACATCAAAAATTGGGCAACTGAGCTGACAGTTTGTACTGTAAAAACAGCAGTACTGTTTTCCCATTTACAGTAATACAGTAAACTAGTTTTTTTTCTTATAGTAACAAAAAACATCAATTCCAGAGTTAATTGCTGCCAACTGAGCTGACAGTTTTTACTGTAAAAAACTGGGGTACCGTTTTTCTATTTACAGTAATGCACTGTAAAATGTAGTTTTTTCTTAAGGTAACTGTCAGCTCAGTTGGGAGATTTTTATGGTGATTTTTTTTCTATTTACAGTGACGGGAAAAAAATTGGGCAACTGAGCTGACAGTTTTTACTATAAAAAAACAGCTGTACTGTTTTCCCATTTACAGTAACACACCGTAAAATCGATTTTTTTTACTACGGTAAAAAAACATTTTTAATAAACAAAAATAAAAAAAAATGGGCAACTAGGCTGACAGTACTGTTTTTCCATTTACAGTAATATGCTAAAAAAAAACATGAATTTTACAGTAATATCTACAGTTGTTTTTACAGTAAAAAAATGTCAGTTCAGTTGGCAGATTTTTATGGTAAAATTGTTTTTATTTACAGTAACAGACATCAAAAATTGGGCAACTGAGCTGACAGTTTGTACTGTAAAAACAGCAGTACTGTTTTCCCATTTACAGTAATACAGTAAACTAGTTTTTTTTCTTATAGTAACAAAAAACATCAATTCCAGAGTTAATTGCTGCCAACTGAGCTGACAGTTTTTACTGTAAAAAACTGGGGTACCGTTTTTCTATTTACAGTAATGCACTGTAAAATGTAGTTTTTTCTTAAGGTAACTGTCAGCTCAGTTGGGAGATTTTTATGGTGATTTTTTTTCTATTTACAGTGACGGGAAAAAAATTGGGCAACTGAGCTGACAGTTTTTACTATAAAAAAACAGCTGTACTGTTTTCCCATTTACAGTAACACACCGTAAAATCGATTTTTTTTACTACGGTAAAAAAACATTTTTAATAAACAAAAATAAAAAAAAATGGGCAACTAGGCTGACAGTACTGTTTTTCCATTTACAGTAATATGCTAAAAAAAAACATGAATTTTACAGTAATATCTACAGTTGTTTTTACAGTAAAAAAATGTCAGTTCAGTTGGCAGATTTTTATGGTAAAATTGTTTTTATTTACAGTAACAGACATCAAAAATTGGGCAACTGAGCTGACAGTTTGTACTGTAAAAACAGCAGTACTGTTTTCCCATTTACAATAATACACTAAACCAGTTTTTTTTTCTTATGGTAACAAAAAACATTAATTCCAGAGTTAATTGCTGCCAACTGAGTCGACAGTTTTTACTGTAAAAAAAAACTGGGGTACCGTTTTTCTATTTACAGTAATGCACTGTAAAATGTAGTTTTTTCTTAAGGTAAAAATAACTGTCAGCTCAGTTGGGAGATTTTTATGGTGATTTTTTCTATTTACAGTGACGGAAAAAAAAATTGGGCAACTGAGCTGACAGTTTTTACTGTAAAAAAACAGCTGTACTGTTTTCCCATTTACAGTAACACACCGTAAAATCGATTTTTTTTTACTACGGTAAAAAAATATTTTTAATAAACAAAAATAAAAAAAATGAGCAACTAGGCTGACAGTTTTTACTGTAAGAAAAACTGCAGTACTGTTTTTCCATTTACAGTGATATGCTAAAAAAACATGAATTTTACAGTAAAATCTACAGGGGTTTTTTTTACAGTAAAAAAACTGTCAGTTCAGTTGGCAAATTTTTACAGTAAAAAAATTGTTATTTACAGTAACAAACATCAAAAATTGGGCAACTGACCTGACAGTTTTTACTGTAAAAAACAGCAGTACTGTTTTCCCATTTACAATAATACACTAGACCAGTTTTTTTTTCTTATTTTCAGTTGGCAGATTTTTATGGTAAAATTGTTTTTATTTACAGTAACAGACATCAAAAATTGGGCAACTGAGCTGACAGTTTTTACTGTAAAAAACAGCAGTACTACTTTTCCCATTTACAGGAACACACCGTAAAATCGATTTTTTTTATTACGGTAAAAAAAAAATTCTAATAAACAAAAAAATTAATTGGGCCACTAGGTAGAGTTTTTCCTGTAAAAAAAACCAAACAGTACTGTTTTTCCATTTACAGTAATATGGTAAAAAACCCATGAATTTACAGTAAAATTTTACCGTACAATCAAGATATGTTTTTACATTGTACGTAAAAAAATGTACATGAGGGGTCCAACCCAAGTGCGATGTGGCCCTCAATGTAAAGGAGTGTGATAGGCTGATAAACAGTAAAGTGATTAAATAAAAACAGTCCATGGTAACTTGACTGTTACACATTTTTATTCACGTTGCTTCCCGGTTACAAAAACGGCGCCACGGCGAGCGTTGAAGAGCGTGGCCAAGAAATTGCGCTATTTGTCGGAAGGGAGCGGGCCCACGAGCGGAGGACCTAGGGCAGCCCTAGCGGCTTGTGCGTCCACCTCACCTTCCTCAGGGCCTCCTCCTCCTCCTGGCGCCGCTCGTAATGTGCAAAGTCGTCAAAGATGGAGGTGCTGTGCTTGTAGGCGGCGATGATCTTCAGCACCTGCTTGGCCTTCTCCAGCGGCACTTCCTGCGTGTCGCGCGAGTTGGTGACGGGCTTGTTGTCGTTGTTCTCCAGCCGCACGTGCCGCAGCTGGTTGTTGGGCACGTCCTTGACGAAGGCCCACCTCACCTCGAACTTGCCCTTCCACTTGTCCTGCGACCAGACGCCGGCGTGGGCCTCGTAGTCCACCGGCGAGCGCATCTCGGCCACGCCGCAGAAGTGCCCGCTGCCGTTGACGCTGAAGAGCAGGTAGAGCGGGCCCTTGCCGCCCAGCGAGCGGTAGGCGGCGTCCAGACGCTTGTTGCCGTGCTCCGTGCTGCACCAGATGGAGTACTTGATGGAGCGGTGGATGTCGTCCTCAGAGTAGCTCTTGATGATGAAGACGCGGCCGTTTTTCAAGCTCCAGTCGAACTCCCTGGGGTTGTAGTTGTTGAGGGCGCGCAGCTTCTCCAGCGCCGGGTGCGCCTCGCCGGAGCACGGCGCCGCGCTCGGGCCGAAGCAGTCGCCGCGGTTCCTTGGCGCCACCCAGCGGCTGGGAGGCGGTGGACCGGGGAGGTGCAGGGACTGGAGGTGGAAGGGCTGGGTCAAGGGGGTCTGCAGTAAGGCCGGGGGCGGAGCCAGGAGCGGCGGCGTGTGCATCAGCGTCTGAGCCAAGGGAGGCTTGTTCAGAGAGCCCTTGTCGTCCCAGGTGCCAATGTTCAGGTTGTGCTTTATAGGGGGCGGCGGAATGGCGCCGCATGCCATCCCCATGTTGGCTTTGGGCTTGGTTTTAATTGACGGCTTGGCCGGCTTCTTGGCGACGGCGGCCCAGGAGGAGGGCTTGATGGCTGAAGGCGGAAGATTATTGCTCATTCCCAGAGGCGAGCCCACCGTCTTGGTGACGGCCACGTCGGCGCCCAGTTTCAGGCCCGCCATCCCCTGCTCCATGCCGCTCGGCACAGGCCCCTTGCCGTGCTGGCCGTCGCCGCCGCCGCCGAAGCCCGCCTGCCCGTCGGCGATGGCCCGCCCCAGCGAGCTGGGCGCGTAGCCGTAGCTGTTGCTGTAGACCGAGCTCTGCGTGGACTGGCCCTGGGACACGCTGGTGCCCCAGGTGGAGAAGTCCGCGTTGCCGGGGAAGAAGTTGAAGCCGTGCTGGCCCAGGAAGGGCGGGGTGCTCCCCAGCGCGCCGGCCTGGTTGAAGACGCCGTCGGGGATGAAGTGCGGCTCGCCGTTGCTCATCTGTCCGTAGGTGGCGAGGTAGGGCATGGTGGCCGCGTCCCCGGCCGTGGACCAGGCAGCCTCCCCCAGGGAGTAAGGGAAGCCGATAGACGGGGTGTAGTAGCTGGGCATGTAGGGGTCGGACATGGGTGGGTAGTTGGTACTCTGTGGGGTCAAGACAAACATCACTTAGCACGTTTGTCATGTCTTTACTAATATCATGCACTGCCTTTTTCTTCTTTACGAGGCGCCATCCTAGAAGTAGGCTAACGTTGACAAGCTAACACTTTTGCTCATTTTATTCGTATCCATCCATCCATTTTCTACCACTTGTCCCTATCTCAGCTGCATTTAAAAGTAAAAAAAAAGTTAAAGTACCATTGATTGTCACACACACACACTAGATGTGGCAAAATGATTCTCTGCATTTGACCCATCACCCTTGATCACCCCCTGGGAGGTGAGGGGAGCAGTGGGCAGCAACAGTGGCCGCGCCCGGGAATCATTTATGGTGATTTAACCCCCAATTCCAACCCTTAATGCTGAGTGCCAAACAGGGAGGTAACGGGTCCCATTTTTGTATAGTCTTTGGTGTGACTCGGCCGGGGTTTGAACTCACGACCTACCGATCTCAGGGCGGACACTCTAACCACTAAGCCACTGTGTAGGTTTGCGCGGTAGGCGGGGTACACCTTGGTAAGTCTATTAAAAGCCTACTGAAAGCCACTACTACCGACCACACAGTCTGATAGTTTATATATCAATGGGGCGGTTTAGCTCGGTTGGTAGAGTGGCCGTGCCAGCAACTTGAGGGTTGCAGGTTCGATTCCCGCTTCCGCCATCCTAGTCAATGCCGTTGTGTCCTTGAGCAAGACACTTGACCCACCTGCTCCCAGTGCCACCCACACTGGTTTAAATGTAACTTGGATATTGGGTTTCACTATGTAAAGTGCTTTGAGTCACTAGAGAAAAGCGCTATATAAATATAATTCACTTCACTTCAATGATGAAATATTAACGTTGGTAGTATAGTATGGCGGTGGTATAGCTCGGTTGATAGAGCGGCCATGCCAGCAACTTGAGGGTTGCAGGTTCGAATCCCGCTTCCGCCATCCTAGTCACTGCCATTGTGTCCTTGGGCAAGACACTCTACCCACCTGCTCCCAGTGCCACCCACACTGGTTGAAATGTAAAAAAAAAATAGATATTGGGTTTCACTATGTAAAGCGCTTTGAGTCACTAGAGAAAAAGCGCTATGTAAATATAATTCACTACACATGCCAATACAGCCTTTTTAGTTTACTAAATTGCAATTTTAAATTTCCGCCCGGATGTTCTTGTTGAAAACGTCGCGGTATGATGACGCAAGTTTGTGACGTCACCGGTTGTAGCGGACATATTAGCCCAGCACCACTTACAGCTAAAAGTCGTCTCTTTTCATCGCATAATTACACGGTATTTTGGACTTCTGTGTTGCTGAATCTTTTGCAATTCGCTCAATTAATAATGGAGATTATAAAGAAGAATGCTGTTGGTGGAAAGCGGTGGATTGCAGCTGCCTTTTGCGCCGAAACACAGCCGGTGTTTCTTTGTTTGTTGTGAAGCTTTAACACAGAGCGGTCAAGCGAACATGTTTCTCTACGTCCACCACCAAGTTTTTGGATGGGAAAATTGTGATATTAAGTCAGCTCTTACCGGAGACTTCAGTGGATTATGGGACCTCCTCCTGCAGCTCAAAAAGACAGCTGTGATCTTCGTTCCTCGGCTTCTCTCAAAGACACTGGCGTCCACCGCAGCCCTCCGACTTTCAGGTATGACTTTAAAATCTCACTAAAACACTATTAAAACAATAAGCAGATAAGGGATCTTCCAGAATTATCCGAGTAAACGTGTCTAATTACATCTGAAACGCTCACACTGCCGGAGCCATCGCCTTTTTTTTTTTTTTGTGCCTCACTCTAACTTTCCTCATCCACGAATCCTTCTTCCTCGCTCAAATTAATGGGGTAATTGTCGCTTTCTCAGTACGAATAGCTCTTTCTGCTGGAGGCTATGATTGTAAACAATGTGAGGAGCCCTACAACCCGTGACATCACGCGCACATCGTCTGCTACTTCCGGTACAGGCAAGGCTTTTTTATTAGCGACCAAAAGTTGCCAACTTTATCGTCGATGTTCTCTACTAAATCCTTTCAGCAAAAATATGGCAATATGGCGAAATGATCAAGTATGACACATAGAATGGACCTGCTATCCCCGTTTAAATAAGAAAATCTCATTTCAGTAGGCCTTTAACTACCTGTTGTCCCCTACTGATATGGAGTATTACAAGCTTACCCTGCCGAGCTCTACGCAGCGGCACGTTATTTGCAGATTATAATTATTGATTTGCGAAAAATATATTTTTTGGAGCAGTTAAGTGAACTTGCATAATTTCCCACGGCACACCAGGCAATATCTCACGTTGCCTGGTGTGCACAGTGGTTGAAAATCACTGTTTTAAGCGATATCGCCCATCCCTGCCAGGACAGACCGTAGAAAACATGCGTCGTCATGAAGCGTATTACCTGATTTGTCTGGCTGCTTATGTAAGGCTCAAAGTCATCATCATTCACTCCATCCTTCTGATGCATTGATCCGTTTTGCACTGGGTGGAAAGAACACAGAATGTTAAATCATGGCAGGTGGAGTAATACAAACATAAATATTTCATATGTGCCCAATAAGCATGCAGGAGTGGAGGCTGGGGGGGGAAAGGTGCTGTGTGGCAGGGGAGAACCTGAGCTACATGTTAATTATTTCAAGCAAAGCTTACCTTTATTTCCCTGTCCTTTAGGTCTCTGCAAAATAGGAGAATGGATACTGACATTAGCACATATTGCATGGTCTTGTGGGTAAACATTGGCAAGAAGCTGCAGCTTGCATGCGCTTATTGACCGGATGTCAGCCGGTAAAGGTGCCGTATCGTCCAAAAAGCTGTGAAAACTATGACGCTGTGTTGACGAGTTGAGTTTATACACAAAAGTTATATTTTGGCTTTCATCTGACCACATGACATTCTCCCAATCCTCTGCTGTATCATCCATGTATCCTTTTTGGTATAAACTCAACTTGTCGTGTTTGGAGGAAGAAGAATACTGAGTTGCATCCCAAGAACACCACACCTACTGTGAAGCATGGGGGTGGAAACAGCATGCTTCGGGGCTGTTTTTCTGCTAAGGGGACAGGACGATTGATCCGTGTTAAGGAAAGAATGAACGGGGCCATGTATCGTGAGATTTTGAGCCAAAACCTCCTTCCATCAGTGAGAGCTTTGAATGGTTTACCAAATACTTATTTTCCACCATAATTTACAAATAAATTCTTTAAAATTCCTACAATGGGCATTCCTGGATTTTTTTTTCACCTTCTGTCTCTCACAGTTGAAGTGTACCTATGATGAAAATCACAGACCTCTGTCATCATTTTAAGTGGGAGAACTTGCACAATCGATGGCTGAATAAATACTTTTTTTCCCCACTGCCGGGTCAAACTCGCTTCGAAAAATAATTAGCGCATGCTTAGTATTACCGCCTGGTCAAACTCGTGACGTCACAAAACACTTCCCCTGTCATCCTTTTCAAAATGGAGGAGGCTGATTTCAATACCTGTAATTTGAAATCGCATAAAGGGAAGAAGTTTAAGAGCTATTTAGTAGGATTTACGGTCCAAACTTACATCACACTCAAATTTTTACTGCATGCCTTTGGTAAGTGCCAGAGTGAAAAAAGGTTTTATAGGGACGGCGTGGCGCAGTGGCCGTGCGCAACCCGAGGGTCCCTGGTTCAATTCCCACCTAGTACCAACCTCGTCACGTCCGTTGTGTCCTGAGCAAGACACTTCACCCTTGCTCATGATGGGTGCTGGTTGGCGCCTTGCATGGCAGCTCCCTCAATCAGTGTGTGAATGTGTGTGTGAATGGGTAAATGTGGAAGTAGTGTCAAAGCGCTTTGAGTACCTTGAAGGTAGAAAAGCGCTATACAAGTACAACCCATTTATTTAAAATAATAAGCGCATGCTTAATTTTACCGCATGCCGTTGGTAAGCGCCGGAGTGAGAAGAGGTTTTAAAATAATAAGCGCATCCTTACTTGTACCGCATGCCTTTGGTAAGCGCAGGAGTGAGAAGAGGTTTTAAATTAATTAGCGCCCCGCTGGCAGTTCAAGGAAATACGGTATATTTTGCATTCTATTTGTTACTTTGAGTTTACAACCCCCTGGTACTGTTTTGTACTGTTTCTGTACTTGTTTTGATAATTTTTATTTCTTGATTGTATGTGAATATTGCACATTACAAATGTTTATTTGTAATGTGCAACATTCACATACAATAATATATATTGTATACACACACACACACACACACATATATATATATACATATACATATAAAAGAAAATGAAAAAAAATAATAATAATAATTAAAAAAAAAAAAAAAGGTGCCGCATCGCCGACCGCGTCCGCCCGGCGTATAGTGCGTTGGGCTCGGCCTGCGTCCAGAATGCTAGCCGCTGTGGCTTATCAAAGCTGGTTTGATGTGACATCCCCACCAGGATCAAACTGCTGTCGACCAAACTTTCCCAACCAGCGAGCGGCCCGCCATTTACCCCCCGTCATGCTAAGCTAACGTGGCACTAACTAACCTGCTCCACGGTGGTGGCAGACATCCTCCAGGAAGCCGGAGGAGGAGGGGGGCTGCTCAGCACGCTGTCCGAGCGCGGCGTCCTCTCCCTCGGTCTCGCGCGCTGCTCTCAGCCGCTGCGCTCCGGCTAGATCCCTCCGCGCACGACGGTTCGCGGAAAACACACGACGACGCCTTTTTTTTTTTTTTTTCCTAGGCAAAAAAAAATAAAAAATGGCCTCTTTTCTACGAATGTCGCCTGCGGAGGGGATGTGGGCGAGCCAGTCAGAGGGAAAGTGACGCGGGTTTTACGGGAATATGCCGTGCCATGTTCCACAATGGCGGACAGGCTTCGAATCCCGCTTCCGCTCGGTTCCTCCGCCCGGTGACCTTCCGCCAGTGACGCTGGGAGTCCTGTTCCACTCTGACACCTCACATGACGGCCACACACACACCAGGCCCCCGCTGGAGGACCGCAGCCATTTTACATAATATTATTTATTTTATCTTCGGCCTCTTTTTTTTTGACACACTTCTAATGTGGTTAAATAACAAACAAGTGGACATTTAAAACTATTTGTATTTGTTTGTTAGCATTTTTGCAAATTTTGCAATTAGTTTCCTCAGTTCCCAAACGTTTATTGAGTTTTGTTAAAAGAAAAGGTGATGTAACACAGTGGTGAACATGCCCTTTCCCAATTACGTTGGCACATGTTGCAGCCATGAAATTCTAAGTAAATTATTATTTGCAAAAAAAAATACAATTTATGAGTTTGAACACCAAATATATTGTCTTTGTAGTGCATTCAATTGAATATGGATTGAAAAGGATTTGCAAATCATTGTATTTTGTTTTTATTTACCTTTAACACAATTTCCCAACTCATATTGAAACAGGGTTTGTACTATTATAGCTTTCCATACTTTGCTACTAATATTTGACCCATACATTTGACGGGTCAAATGCAGGGAATAATTTCGCCACACCTCGTGTGTGTGTGACAATCATTGCTACTTTATTTTATTTTTTTTAACAAGCTATAATCCCAATAATCATTGAACAATATCGCAGTCTAAAACAGTATCAAATAATTATAGCTGCCTTTTAATTACTAAATCCCGGGGGCAGAAGCGCAGTAGAAAGTGGCCAGTAACAAATGTGTCCGCATCATTTTACTTACTGCGTTTACTGCTTCATGAATCGTTGTGGCCACTAGGTGTCGCCAAAAAACAAACACTCCACTTCAAAAGCATAAATCTATCATTAGGTTAGTGTTTTTAATACTTCCTACTATTGTTCTCTTGAGCAATTTCACTTGATCAATCAACACCATGACTTGTGCTGATGATGTCCGTCCATCCATCCATCCATTTTCTACCGCTTATTCCCTTTTGGGATGGCGGGGGGTGCTAGCGCCTATCTCAGCTACAATCGGGCGGAAGGCGGGGTACACCCTGGACAAGTCACCACCTCATCGCAGGGCCAACACAGATAGACAGACAACATTCACACACTAGGGCCAATTTAGTGTTGCCAATCAACCTATCCCCAGGTGCATGTCTTTGGAGGTGGGAGGAAGCTGGAGTACCGTATCGGATTCAAATCTTCATTGAACAATACCCAAGGCTCCAATATCGGTATCATATCAGGAAAATATGTCAGAAACTGAGAGAAACCCCATAAAGGAGACACAGTTCAGATATCAGGACTTAGTGTCAAACTCCTTTTCATTGAGGGCCACATCGCAGTTATGGTTGCCCTCAGAGGGTCGCGTTTAGCAGTGAATAATAAGTATACAGAATGAATATGAATGTGTGTATATATATATAAAACGTGTCTGTCTTTTTTTTTTTGAAAGGGGATTTTACTGTAAAAAAATGTACTGTAAAGTTTAAAAAAATCATTCAAGTAAAAATTCATGGAATTTTTTTTTAAATGAAAAATCCACAGTTGTGTTTTATACTGTATTACTATGTATTGAAAGTGGATTTGACTGTAAAAAAAATGTACTGTAAAATTTTTAAAATCCATCCATCCATCCATCATCTTCCGCTTATCCGAGGTCGGGTCGCGGGGGCAACAGCCTAAGCAGGGAAACCCAGACTTCCCTCTCCCCAGCCACTTCGTCTAGCTCTTCCCGGGGGATCCCGAGGCGTTCCCAGGCCAGCCGGGAGACATAGTCTTCCCAACGTGTCCTGGGTCTTCCCCGTGGCCTCCTACCGGTTGGACGTGCCCTAAACACCTCCCTAGGGAGGCGTTCGGGTGGCATCCTGACCAGATGCCCGAACCACCTCATCTGGCTCCTCTCGATGTGAAGGAGCAGCGGCTTTACTTTGAGTCCCTCCTGGATGGCAGAGCTTCTCACCCTATCTCTAAGGGAGAGCCCCGCCACACGGCGGAGGAAACTCATTTCGGCCGCTTGTACCCGTGATCTTATCCTTTCGGTCATGACCCAAAGCTCATGACCATAGGTGAGGATGGGGACGTAGATCGACCGGTAAATTGAGAGCTTTGCCTTCCGGCTCAGCTCCTTCTTCACCACAACGGATCGGTACAACGTCCGCATTACTGAAGACGCCGCACCGATCCGCCTGTCGATCTCACGATCCACTCTTCCCTCACTCGTGAACAAGACTCCTAGGTATTTGAACTCCTCCACTTGGGGCAGGGTCTCCTCCCCAACCCGGAGATGGCACTCCACACTTTTCCGGGCGAGAACCATGGACTCGGACTTGGAGGTGCTGATTCTCATTCCGGTCGCTTCACACTCGGCTGCGAACCGATCCAGCGAGAGTTGAAGATCCCGGTCAGATGAAGCCATCAGGACCACATCATCTGCAAAAAGCAGAGACCTAATCCTGCGGTTACCAAACCGGAACCCCTCAACGCCTTGACTGCGCCTAGAAATTCTGTCCATAAAAGTTATGAACAGAATCGGTGACAAAGGACAGCCTTGGCGGAGTCCAACCCTCACTGGAAATGTGTTCGACTTCCTGCCGGCAATGTGGACCAAGCTCTGGCACTGATCGTACAGGGAACGGACCGCCACAATAAGACAGTCCGATACCCCATACTCTCTGAGCACTCCCCACAGGACTTCCCGAGGGACACGGTCGAATGCCTTCTCCAAGTCCACAAAGCACATGTAGACTGGTTGGGCAAACTCCCATGCACCCTCAAGAACCCTGCCGAGAGTATAGAGCTGGTCCACAGTTCCACGACCAGGACGAAAACCACACTGTTCCTCCTGAATCCGAGGTTCGACTATCAGACGTAGCCTCCTCTCCAGTACACCTGAATAAACCTTACCGGGAAGGCTGAGGAGTGTGATCCCACGATAGTTGGAACACACCCTCCGGTCCCCCTTCTTAAAGAGAGGAACCACCACCCCGGTCTGCCAATCCAGAGGTACTGCCCCCGATGTCCATGCGATGCTGCAAAGTCTTGTCAACCAAGACAGCCCCACAGCATCCAGAGCCTTAAGGAACTCCGGGCGGGTCTCGTCCACCCCTGGGGCCTTGCCACCGAGGAGCTTTTTAACTACCTCAGCGACCTCAGCCCCAGAAATAGGAGAGTCCACCACAGATTCCCCAGGCACTGCTTCCTCATAGGAAGACGTGTTGGTGGAATGGAGGAGGTCTTCGAAGTATTCCTTCCACCTATCCACAACATCCGCAGTTGAGGTCAGCAGAACACCATCCGCACCATACACGTGTTGATAGTGCACTGCTTCCCCTTCCTGAGGCGGCGGACGGTGGTCCAGAATCGCTTCGAAGCCGTCCGGAAGTCGTTTTCCATGGCTTCCCCGAACTCCTCCCATGTCCGAGTTTTTGCCTCCGCGACCGCTGGAACTGCACACCGCTTGGCCTGTCGGTACCTGTCCACTGCCTCCGGAGTCCTATGAGCCAAAAGGACCCGATAGGACTCCTTCTTCAGCTTGACGGCATCCCTCACCGCTGGTGTCCACCAAGGGGTTTTAGGATTGCCGCCCCAACAGGCACCAACTACCTTGCGGCCACAGCTCCGATCTGCCGCCTCGACAATAGAGGTGCGGAACATGGTCCAATCGGACTCAATGTCCAGCACCTCCCTCGTGACATGTTCAAAGTTCTTCCGGAGGTGGGAATTGAAACTTTGTCTGACAGGAGACTCTGCCAGACGTTCCCAGCAGACCCTCACAATGCGTTTGGGCCTCCCAGGTCTGTCCGGCATCCTCCCCCACCATCGCAGCCAACTCACCACCAGGTGGTGATCGGTAGAAAGCTCCGCCCCTCTCTTCACCCGAGTGTCCAAAACATGAGGCCGCAAATCCGATGACACAACTACAAAGTCGATCATGGAACTGCGGCCTAGGGTGTCCTGGTGCCAAGTGCACATATGGACACCCTTATGTTTGAACATGGTGTTTGTCGTGGACAAACTGTGACGAGCACAAAAGTCCAATAACAAAACACCACTCGGGTTCAGATCCGGGCGGCCATTCTTCCCAATCACGCCTCTCCAGGTTTCACTGTCGTTGCCAACGTGAGCGTTGAAGTCTCCCAGTAGGACAAGGGAATCACCCGGGGGAGCACTTTCCAGTACTCCCTCGAGTGTTCCCAAAAAGGGTGGGTACTCTGAACTGCTGTTTGGTGCATAAGCACAAACAACAGTCAGGACCCGCCCCCCCACCCGAAAGCGGAGGGAGGCTACCCTTTCGTCCACCGGGTTGAACTCCAACGTACAGGCTTTGAGCCGGGGGGAAACAAGAATTGCCACCCCAGCCCGTCGCCTCTCACTGCCGGCAACGCCAGAGTGGAAGAGGGTCCAATCCCTCTCGAGAGAAGTGGTTCCAGAGCCCTTGCTGTGCGTCGAAGTGAGTCCGACTATATCCAGCCGGAATTTCTCGACTTCGCGCACTAGCTCAGGCTCTTTCCCCCCCAGTGACGTGACGTTCCACGTCCCAAGAGCTAGCTTCTGTAGCCGAGGATCGGACCGCCAAGTGCCCTGCCTTCGGCTGCCGCCCAGCTCACAATGCACCCGACCTCTATGGCCCCTGCTATGGGTGGTGAGCCCATTGGAGGGGTGACCCACGTTGCCTCTTCGGGCTGTGCCCGGCCGGGCCCCATGGGAACAGGCCCGGCCACCAGGCGCTCGCCATCGTGCCCCACCTCCGGGCCTGGCTCCAGAGGGGAGCCCCGGTGACCCGCGTCCGGGCGAGGATAATCTGGGTCCATGATTTTTCTTCTTCATAAAGGTCTTTGAGCTGCTCTTTGTCTGATCCCTCACCTAGAACCTGTTTGCCTTGGGAGACCCTACCAGGGGGCTTTATGCCCCCGGACAACATAGCTCCTAGGATCATTGGGACACTCAAACTCCTCTACCACGATAAGGTTGCAGCTCAGAGAGGAGTTTTTTTAAAATTCATTAAAGTAAAAATTAATGCAAGTTTTTATAAAGAAACATTTTGAAAGTGGATTTTACTGTAAAAAAAATGTTATTGTAAAACTTTTAAAATCCATTAAAGTAAAAATTCATGCAAGTTTTTTATAATGAAAAATTTACGGTTTTTGTGTTCTATTGTGTATTATTACTCTATATTGAAAAGTGGATTTTACTGTAAAAGAAAAATTACTGTAACATTTTTTAAATTCATTGAAGTAAAAATTCATGCAAGTTTTTTATTATGAAAAATCTTGAAAGTGGATTTTACTGTAAAAAAAATGTTACTGTAAAATTTTGAAAATCCATTAAGGTAAAAATGTATGCAAGTTTTTATAATGAAAAATCTACGGTTGTTTGTTCTATTGTGTATTATTACTCTATATTTAAAAGTGGATTTTACTGTAACAAAAAAATCACTGTTACATTTTTAAAATTCATTTAAGTAAAAATTCAAGCAAGTTTTTTATACTGTAAAATCTACGGTGGTTGTGTTTTTTGTGTATTATTACTCTATATTGAAAGTGGATGTTACTGTAAAAAAATGTACAATTTTTTTAAAATTCATATAAGTAAAAATTCATGCAAGTTTCTTATAATGTAAAATCTTGAAAGTGGATTTTACTGTGAAAAAAAATGTTACCGTAAAATTTTAAAAATCCATTAAAGAAAAAATTCATGCAAGTTTTTTATAATGAAAAATCTGCGGTTGTTGTGTTCTATTGTGTATTATTACTCTATATTGAAAAATAGATTTTACTGTAAAAAAAAAAAATACTCTAACATTTTCAAAATTAATTAAATTAAAAATTCATGCATGTATTTTATACTGTAAAATCTACGGTTGTTGTGTTTTTTTGTGTATTATTACTCTATATTGAAAGTGGATTTTACTGTAAAAAATGTACTATAATTTTTTTTAATTCATTAAAGTAAAAATTCATGCAAATTTTTTATAATGAAAAATCTTGAAAGTGGATTTTACTGTAAGATAATGTTACTGTAAAATGTTAAAGATTCAGTAAAGTAAAAAGTCATGCAAGTTTTTTTATAATTAAAAATCTACGGCTGTTGTGTTTTATAATGTATTATTACTATATATTGAAAGTGGATTTTACTGTGAAAAAAATGTACTGTAAAGTTTAAAAAATTTATTAAAGTAAAAATTCATGCAATATTTTATAATGAAACATCTACGGTTGTTGTGTTCTATAGTGTATTATCACTCTATATTGAAAGTGGATTTTACTATGTAAAAATTGTTACTGTAAAATTTTCAAATTCATTAAAGTAAAAATTCATGCAAGTTTTTTATAATGAAAAATCTTGAAAGTGGATTTTACTGTAAAAAATGTTACTGTAAAATTTTAAAAAATCCATTAAGATAAAAATTCATATTTTTATAATGAAAAATCTATGGTTGTTGTTTTATTACTCTATGTTGAAAGTGGATTTTACTGTGAAAAAAATGTATATTTTTTAAAATTTTACATAACAGTTTTTTAGGTTACTTATTCATTACTTGCGTGCTAGACTTGCTAACTAGCATGGGAATACATCGGCGGCTACATCCAGCGGCCTGTGAAGCAGCGGAGTCTAGTAGCAGCGGGGGCCGTCTACAGAGCAGACGCCAGCGGTGTAATCGGAAACGCGGATGCCGAGCGGGGCTAAAAACAAAACAGAAGGCTAATCCCCACAGAACACCACTTTCCTCCATCCCGAAGACGGATTTAGATGGAAAATGCGAGACTACTGGTCTGGGTAAGGAGTCAGTTAAATTAGAACAAGTTTTTTCTGCTTTGAGTGTTTCAGAGTTGGACATGTGTTTTACTGAGGTGGCTAACTATGATGCGTGCAGTTTATCAAAGCAACAAACAAACAATCGGAAAATCCCCGTTACTGAGGAGGCTAACTATGATGCGTGCAGTTTATCAAAGCAACAAACAAACAATCGGAAAATCCCCGTTACTGAGGTGGCTAACTATGATGCGTGCAGTTTATCAAAGCAACAAACAAACAATCGGAAAATCCCCGTTACTGAGGAGGCTAACCATGATGCGTGCAGTTTATCAAAGCAACAATCAAACAATCGGAAAATTCCTGTCGTATCAATTCCTAGATATGGTCGTAACTATACTAAATGCACCGGGCATAATAAACACAACATTATTAATATTGCTACTACGGATAATTTGATCAAAAACTCCCTAAAACAGCCCACTACCTATAATATAGGTTTTTTAAACACAAGATCATTGTCTCCTAAAACGTTGTTAGTTAATGATATTATCAGAGACAACAATCTTAACGTCATCGGTCTCAGCGAAACCTGGCTTAAACCAAACGACTTTTTTGCGCTAAATGAGGCATGTCCTCCTAACTTTACACATGCGCATATTGCCCGTCCGCTCAAAAGGGGTGGGGGGGTTGCACTAATATACAACGAAAACTTTAACCTTAGTCCTAACATAAATAATAAATATAAATCGTTTGAGGTGCTTACTATGAGGTCTGTCACACCGCTGCCTCTACACCTGGCTGTTATCTACCGCCCCCCAGGGCCCTATTCGGACTTTATTAATGAATTCTCAGAGTTCGTTGCTGATCTAGTGACACACGCCGATAATATAATCATAATGGGGGACTTTAATATCCATATGAATACCCCATCGGACCCACCGTGCGTAGCGCTCCAGACTGTAATTGATAGCTGTGGTCTCACACAAATAATAAATGAACCCACGCATCGCAACGGTAATACGATAGACCTAGTGCTTGTCAGAGGTATCACCGTTTCCAAAGTTATGATACTCCAGTATGCTAAAGTAATGTCCGATCATTACCTTATAAAATTCGAAGTTCAGACGCATGTTCGTCAAACTGATAATAATAATAACTGCTATAGCAGCCGCAACATTAATACAGCTACAACGACAACTCTTGCTGACCTACTGCCCTCGGTAATGGCACCATTCCCAAAGTATGTGGGCTCTATTGATAACCTCACTAACAACTTTAACGACGCCCTGCGCGAAACCATTGATAACATAGCACCGCTAAAGTTAAAAAAGGCTCCAAAAAAGCGCACCCCGTGGTTTACAGAAGAAACTAGAGCTCAGAAATTATTATGTAGAAAGCTGGAACGCAAATGGCGCACGACTAAACTTGAGGTGCACCATCAAGCATGGAGTGATGGTTTAATAACTTATAAACACATGCTTACCTTAGCTAAAGCTAAATATTACTCAAATCTGATCCACCGTAATAAAAACGATCCTAAATTTTTGTTTAGTACGGTAGCATCGCTAACCCAACAAGGGACTCCTTCCAGTAGCTCAACCCACTCAGCTGATGACTTTATGCAATTCTTTAGTAAGAAAATTGAAGTCATTAGAAAGGAGATTAAAGACAATGCGTCCCAGCTACAACGGGGTTCTATTAACACTGACACGATTGTGTATACGGCGGATACTGCCCTCCAAAATAGTTTCTCTCGTTTTGAGGAAATAACATTAGAGGAATTGTTACAACGTGTAAATGGAATAAAACAGACAACATGTTTACTTGACCCTCTTCCTGGGAAACTGATCAAGGAGCTCTTTGTATTATTAGGTCCATCAGTGCTAAATATTATAAACTTATCACTCTCCTCGGGCACTGTTCCCCTAGCATTCAAAAAAGCGGTTATTCATCCTCTTCTTAAAAGACCTAACCTCGATCCTGACCTCATGGTAAATTACCGACCGGTGTCTCACCTTCCCTTTATTTCAAAAATCCTTGAAAAAATTGTTGCGGAGCAGTTAAATGAACACTTAGCGTCTAACAAGCTATGTGAAACCTTTCAATCCGGTTTCAGGGCAAATCACTCGACGGAGACAGCCCTCGCAAAAATGACTAATGATCTATTGCTAACGATGGATTCTGATGCGTCATCTATGTTGCTGCTCCTCGATCTTAGCGCTGCTTTCGATACCGTCGATCATAATATTTTATTAGAACGTATCAAAACACGAATTGGTATGTCAGACTTAGCCCTGTCTTGGTTTAACTCTTATCTTACTGATAGGATGCAGTGTGTCTCCCATAACAATGTGACCTCGGACTACGTTAAGGTAACGTGTGGAGTTCCCCAGGGTTCGGTCCTTGGCCCTGCACTCTTCAGCATCTACATGCTGCCGCTAGGTGACATCATACGCAAATACGGTATTAGCTTTCACTGTTATGCTGATGACACCCAACTCTACATGCCCCTAAAGCTGACCAACACGCCGGATTGTAGTCAGCTGGAGGCGTGTCTTAATGAAATTAAACAATGGATGTCCGCTAACTTTTTGCAACTCAACGCCAAAAAAACGGAAATGCTGATTATCGGTCCTGCTAGACACCGAACTCTATTTAATAATACAACTCTAACATTTGACAACCAAACAATTAAACAAGGCGACACGGTAAAGAATCTGGGTATTATCTTCGACCCAACTCTCTCCTTTGAGGCACACATTAAAAGCGTTACTAAAACGGCCTTCTTTCATCTCCGTAATATCGCTAAAATTCGCTCCATTCTGTCCACTAAAGACGCTGAGATCATTATCCATGCGTTTGTTACGTCTCGCCTCGACTACTGTAACGTATTATTTTCGGGTCTCCCCATGTCTAGCATTAAAAGATTACAGATGGTACAAAATGCGGCTGCTAGACTTTTGACAAGAACAAGAAAGTTTGATCACATTACGCCTGTACTGGCTCACCTGCACTGGCTTCCTGTGCACTTAAGATGTGACTTTAAGGTTTTACTACTTACGTATAAAATACTACACGGTCTAGCTCCATCTTATCTTGCCGATTGTATTGTACCATATGTCCCGGCAAGAAATCTGCGTTCAAAGGACTCCGGCTTATTAGTGATTCCCAAAGCCCAAAAAAAGTCTGCGGGCTATAGAGCATTTTCCGTTCGGGCTCCAGTACTCTGGAATGCCCTCCCGGTAACAGTTCGCGATGCCACCTCAGTAGAAGCATTTAAGTCTCACCTTAAAACTCATTTGTATACTCTAGCCTTTAAATAGACTCCCTTTTTAGACCAGTTGATCTGCCGTTTCTTTTCTTTTTCTTCTATGTCCCACTCTCCCGTGTGGAGGGGGTCCGGTCCGATCCGGTGGCCATGTACTGCTCGCCTGTGTATCGGCTGGGGACATCTCTGCGCTGCTAGTCCGCCTACGCTTGGGATGGTTTCCTGCTGGCTCCGCTGTGAACGGGACTCTCGCTGCTGTGTCTTGGATCCTCTTTGGACTGGACTCTCGCGACTGTGTTGGATCCATTGTGGATTGAACTTTCACAGTATCATGTTGGATCCGCTCGACATCCATTGCTTTCCTCCTCTCTAAGGTTCTCATGGTCATCATTGTCGCCGGCGTCCCACTGGGTGTGAGTTTTCCTTGCCCTTATGTGGGCCTACCGAGGATGTCGTGGTGGTTTGTGCAGCCCTTTGAGACACTAGTGATTTAGGGCTATATAAGCAAACATTGATTGATTGATTGATTCGTTGTTGTGTTAAAGAATAAGCTCGGCTTCTTCCTACTCCTTTTTGGTCATGCTGTAATAACAAACTGTAAATATGTGATGTGTCATATTATAATTGGGATTAAATTTACACCATAAAGGTAATTATTCCAAATACTGTGTTCAGTGAAGCAGGGCCAGGTGTCTTCCACGAGACTTTCACTTCTCGCGATATTTCCTCGGTGGCTCCCGCTCCATTATGGCGGCCTTGGCTGTGAGGTCTTGTCGGAGAGGACTCGCACAGATTTGGAGTCATGGACACCTTGCTTCTTTGTCCTCCCCACATCCCAAAGGTTTGCTCGCCTCTTAATAACACATTGAGCTTTTTAAAACACCATTTGTGTCCACCGGGGTAAGACATTTTAGACGTCCACGAGGGGGTGTGGCTTTGATGGACTGCGTCGATGTAAGAATATTGGACAAGAAATGACGGATTTTTTGTTTTTGTCACCGCTTTTACGTTGTCTAGTTACTAATTCCGAACAATAACAACCATATTGGTGTAATTAACACTAATTCATTGCGGGGTTTAGGCCTGTAGTGTTCGTAAAGTAATAGGTTACTGTCCCTTTAAAAAAAAGTTAGGCCGTCAAGTGTGTCAATTGTCGTGAAATTGTGCTGCACATACATAACGCCGTATTTTCATTAATTTTTTTTATTATTATTTTGATTTTAATCTTATGAACCATAAATTATAAATTGAAACATTTACAAACAATTGAAAAATAATAATAATCCAAATAAGTAGAAAAACAGTAAGGACCTCGTCAATTTTTAAAATTTTTTATTTGTTTATAAATTTAAACATTTACAAACAGACGAGAAACAATAATCAAAATAAGAACAAAAACAGTACAACATAAAACAGCGCCAGGGGGTTGTAAATTCAAATTAACTAAAATAAAATACAAATACACACACATATATATATATATATATATATATATATATATATATATATATATATCCATCTTCTTCCGCTTATCCGAGGTCGGGTCGCGGGGGCAGCAGCCTAAGCAGGGAAGCCCAGACTTCCCTCTCCCCAGCCAATTTGTCTAGCTCTTCCCGGGGGATCCCGAGGCGTTCCCAGGCCAGCCGGGAGACATAGTCTTCCCAACGTGTCCTGGGTCTTCCCCGTGGCCTCCTACCGGTTCGGGAGGCGTTCGGGTGGCATCCTGACCAGATGCCCGAACCACCTCATCTGGCTCCTCTCGATGTGGAGGAGCAGCGGCTTTACTTTGAGTTCCTCCCGGATGACAGAGCTTCTCACCCTATCTCTAAGGGAGAGACCCGCCACCCGGCGGAGGAAACTCATTTCGGCCGCTTGTACCCGTGATCTTATCCTTTCGGTCATGACCCAAAGCTCATGACCATAGGTGAGGATGGGAACGTAGATCGACCGGTAAATTGAGAGCTTTGCCTTCCGGCTCAGCTCCTTCTTCACCACAACAGATCGGTACAACGTCCGCATTACTGAAGACGCCGCACCGATCCGCCTGTCGATCTCACGATCCACTCTTCCCCCACTCGTGAACAAGACTCCTAGGTACTTGAACTCCTCCACTTGGGGCAGGGTTTCCTCCCCAATATATATATATATATATATATATATATATATATATATATATATATATATAAACAAAGTGCAAAGCCATAGGCTCACTCAATTTCAGTAAATAACTTAAATTTGGAACAAGGCCATATTAACCAGGCTAGTACAAGCTTAGACATCTTATAAGCAGACGCAGCATTGGCTGCTGTGACGCGAGAAATTCGTCCGCCATCTTGAAGTGGTGATGAGGAGCCGGCGAGCAGCCTGAACTGACAGTTGACAGGTAGAAAACAAAAGATGCCGGGTTGCTGTTCAGTAGCGATGGGTTGATGAGGCTTCATGTATTGTTTCGACACATTGCAAAACTGTATTGATACTGTGTCACTAAATACTGACATCTGCTGGACATTAAAAATCCCTACAGGCAACCTATGGACCGACTCAACTGACCCTGATTTTATTAGATAGTACTTTATTTATTCCGTCAGGAGAGTTCCTTCAGGAAAATTAAAATGACATATGACATAGTATATACAATAATATAAACCAAGTAATTTTATTTCATTTAAGATTATTTCATATCTTCATTTAAATAAAAATATATTTTTATCTTTTATAGATATAGTCAATAAATAATGTGAACTTGATTGAAACTTTTATTAGTAGATTGCACAGTACAGTACATATTCCGTACAATTGACCACTAAACGGTAACACCCGAATAAGTTTTTCAACGTGTTCAAATTGGGGTCCACGTTAATCAATTCACGGTAAAAAGGTAATGAGTTCGAGCTGGATTTGAACAAGTGCCCTAAGGAACGCAGCATGAACAACTACAGTCCTCCACTCTACCAACTGAGCTATCGAACAGGTTGTCTCTTACCGCTTTTTAATGTGACCAATAGGATGTTTGTTTGGGTGGGAAAATGCTAGAAACTTTGAAAGAACAGGATGAAACGACAAGGAAATGAACACAAATACCTTTTTTTCTTATATACGATCAAAATATTCCGACACGGTGGAAATGATCTCCGAAGACGATAAATGACCAACGACAGAAGTGCGGCGATATAATAAATAATTGGCAGCAGCATCTCGTTGATAGATGCGCTTCCTTATAAACACAGGTTGGCGCGCAGTCGTCAGTGCGACATAGTTCGCGTATCGGTCACGTGACCAAAACAGCTCATGATCGGCGTATTTTGGATACGGCAACAACAGAAGTCACACTGATTTTCAGGTGTGTAATTTGTTGTGAGTTTATACACTGTGTTGGTTTTGTTGTTTGAACAAGGTGATGTTCATGCACGGTTAATTTTGTGCACCAGTAAAAAAAAACATGGTTACACTTTAGCTTGGGGAACATATTCACCATTAATTAGTTGCTTATTAACATGCAAATTAGTAACATATTGGCTCTTAACTAGTCATTATCAAGTATTTATTAATGCCTTATTCGGCATGGCCTTACTAAAACCCCAACCCTGACTCTAACCCTAACCAAATAACTTTAAATTAAGTCTTTATTACTTAGAATATGTTCTCCTAGTGTCCAAATAACTCTAAATTAAGTCTTTGTTACTTAGAATATGTTCCCCATACTAAAGTGTTACCAAAAACATATAACTTTGTCTTGAATTTGAAAAAAAAATATATATATATATTTTTCACTAAAGAAGGGTTCGGTGAATGCGCTTATGAAACTAGTGGGGTTCGGTACCTCCAACAAGGTTAAGAACCTCTGGTCTAGCTTTTCCAACCCAATTTTGTCCAGCCCACCTTCATGAAATTTGTGGGACTTTTATCCAAAGCGACATACATAAAAAAATACATATAAAACAATCACTGTAAACATGATCATTTAAGGGAAGAATGTAATACAAAATATCAAAAGAGAAGAAACTTTCTGCTGCTGCAGCAACAGAGATACAGTCCATAGGTCTCTAAGATGTATAGATATCAAATGTATTCATACATTGTTTAATCATATTGTTTCTTGAATTTAAAAATAGCTGACCGTTTTTTTTCCTACTTAAGTGAAGTGAAGTGAATTATATTTATATAGCGCTTTATTCCCAGTTTTGATCTTGGACGTCTGGTCACTCATAGCATATAAGAATATTCTATTGCTGTTAAGCAAACTATGAATAATTAAACACGCCAAAACATGTATCCTTTATCATAGCTCCATGTATGACAAAAAAATGTGTGAAAATCAGTGGTATTCAGTGAGGTAAGATGAATTAAATGCGCTGACCGTTCATTGCTCCTGCCAAATGAATTGCACTGAGTGGAGTGGATCACCACTCCAAGATGGCGGCCCCGTGTCTCGTCAGCGCCAGTAGGCAGTAGCGGTTGATGTTGCGTACCCTTATAAGATGTCTACGAGTACAAGCTATCCAGTCCAGTACGACCTAAAATGGTACCTCGCATGCAGTCTCGTTGTTCCAGACGTTTTGATGAGAAGCTAACCCTGTGTGTCCACTAGGAGACCGGAGACACAAGTCCACAGTCCAGTATGCTTCCAGGCCAGACCTTCCCAAGCTGGCCTACAGAAGGGTGAAGGGCAAGAGTCCAGGTGTGATCTTCCTGCCAGGTTATGGGTCCAACATGAATGGGCAGAAGGCCGAGTCCCTGGAGGAGTTCTGTATGTCTCTTGGACACTCATGCCTCAGGTAAGACAAATAATAAACTCACACTTGGGAGACGTACTGTTTGTTTTGGACAAATGTCATAATATGTACACAATTTAACTAGTCCAAGAAGGAGTACGAAGAAGCACTTTTCTCAATATATCTCCACTCGAATTTTCCCATACCTGACACTTTGGTTTGTTTACATTCGGTCCTACTGAAATGAGATTTTCTTATTCAAACAGGGATAGCAGGTCCATTCTATGTGTCATACTTGATCATTTCGCGATGTTGCCATATTTTTGCTGAAAGGATTTAGTAGAGAACATCGACGATGAAGTTCGCAACTTTAGGTTGCTAATAAAAAAGCCTTGCCTTTACCGGAAGTAGCGGACGATGTGCGCGTGACGTTACGGGTTGTAGAGCTCCTCACATCCTCACATTGTTTACAATCATAGCCAGCAGCAGCTAGAGCTATTTGGATCGAGAAAGCGACAATTTCCCATTAATTTGAGCGAGGATGAAAGATTCGTGGATGAGGAAATTTAGAGTGAAGGCCTACAAAAAAAAAGTAAAAAAAGGCAATGGCAGTGAGAGCGATTTAGATGTTTTTAGACACATTTACTAGGATAATTCTGGGAAATCCCTTATCTGCCTATTGTGTTGCTAGTGTTTTAGTGAGTTAAATAGTACCTTAAAGTCGGAGGGGTGTGGCCACGGGTGTTTTGGCGCCAGAGTCTCTGAGAGAAGTCACGGCAGCTGAGGAGGACGCTGGCTCCGCTGATCTCCGGTAAGAGGCGACTTATTTCCACAATTTTCTCACCGAAAACTGCCGGTTGACATATAGTCGGGATCCATGTTCGCTTGACCGCTCTGATCCATAGTAAAGCTTCACCTCCGGGAATTTTAAACAAGGAAACACCGTGTGTTTGTGTGGCTAAAGGCTAAAAGCTTCCCACCTCCATCTTTCCACTTTGACTTCTCCATTATTAATTGAAAAAATTGCAAAAGATTCAGCAATACAGATGTCCAAAATACTGTGTAATTATGCGATGAAAAGAGACGACTTTAAGCCGCAAGTGGTCCTGGCTAATATGTCCCCTCCAACCAATAACGTCACAAACACGCATCATCATTCCGCGACGTTTTCAACAGGAAACTCCGCGGGAAATTGAACATTTTGATTTAGTAAATTAAAAATGCCGTATTGGCATGTGTTGCAATGTTAATATTTCATCATTGATATATAAACTATCAGACTGCGTGGTGGGTAGTAGTGGCTTTCAGTAGGCCTTTAAAGAGGCTGTTTGCAACCTTTAACCTATAGATCGACAAATAGGTTATTTTTAGGTTTGTTTCCGATTATTAGTAGTCAAGGAGGCCGATAATTGATATTTGGAGCCGATAATAATTTGCTATAGAGAAAACCCTGTTTTGTATTATTAAAAACACATTAAATATTTAAAGTGGAATATTTAATTTGAATTAATTGGAACCAAGGGCTTCACGGTGGAAGAGGGGTTAGTGCGTCTGCCTCACAATACGAAGGTCCTGCAGACCTGGGTTCAAATCCAGGCTCGGGATCTTTCTGTGTGGAGTTTGCATGTTCTCCCCGTGAATGCGTGGGTTCCCTCCGGGTACTCCGGCTTCCTCCCACTTCCAAAGACATGCACCTGGGGATAAGTTGATTGGCAAAACTAAAAATTGGCCCTAGTGTGTGAATGTGAGTGTGAATATTGTCTGTCTATCTGTGTTGGCCCTGCGATGAGGTGGCGACTTGTCCAGGGTGTACCCCGCCTTCCGCCCGACTCTAGCTGAGATAGGCGCCAGCGCCCCCCGCGACCCCAAAAGGGAATAAGCTGTAGAAAATGGATGGATGGATAATTTGCTAATCAATAAAATAAGTAAGGCATATGATTTCCGTGTACATTCACGTAACCGTGGACAGAGTCATATAATTGGCCTATAAAACAGAATCCACTGTTAAACGCAGAATAATATCAGGGAAATCGACATAAATGTGAGTGAAATGTTGTCATTGTGAGGAGAAGAAACCTCCCCAAAACTCAACTGCCATGTTCAGAACTAAAACAATGAGGAGACGGTAGGCTTGGCGATATGGGCGAAAAAGTAAAACTCCGTGTATTTTTACTTAAACGCGATATTCGATGTGTATCTCGATACATTTTCCAGTGAAGATATACACATAAATATATTCATTTTTGAGCGTAATTCACTGAAATTGAAGTGAATGACAACTCTACTGTAAACAGTCAGTGGCACTTTTATTTAACCCAGTTAGTCAAGATGGGTATAAACTACATAAGTGTGTAATGGTACGTGTATTTGTATTGAACCGTTTCGGTACGGGGGGTTCAGTTCGGAACGGAGATGCACCGAACGAGTTTCCATACATTCATATTAAGTAGCGCACCGCACGGACGGACGTAAGTAGCGTACCGCACGTTGTGTAAACAATGCACACCGAGGCTCAACACACAGCATGCCAGCAACGACCGGGCTACGACAACATGCAAAAGCCAGAGCTGGGAGACCCTCCTGCCTCGTTAAGTTCTCCCGTTTGGGAACACTTCGGCTTCGCAGTGCGATACAACAATGGAGGACGAGAGGCAGACAAAGTGAAAGCGGTTTGTCGACATTGTTCAGCAGCAGTAGGGTATGCTTCTGGCAACACATCAAATATGCTAACCCATTTGAAGCGGCACCGCCCCCAAGTGAACATCGCTTCAACGAAGAGAAAAACAAGTGTGGTGCAAACACAGCTCCCCACCGCATTCAAGCAGCCTCTCCTTGGCCAGTCAGACAGGGCTAAAGCAATAACAAATGCCGTTGGTGTTTTTATATTATGTACCATATTGCATTAAAAACTAGAGTTTGATCCACTTCTATGGTGGAAGAACAATGAACCCAATTCTGCCCATGTATTGGGCAGAATTATTATAGTGTTCCCAATGTTAAAAAAATGTTAAAATTGTTTGCAAATTTGGTCAATAAATAACCAGAAAATTTATATTTTGTTGTTTTCTTATTGTACCGAAATGTACCGAACCGTGACCTCTACACCGAGGTACCGTTACACCCTTAGTATGAACGGCACATAAAATAAACTGTTTAAGTAGCACATAATTACGTAAAATAGAAAAATAAATAATTTATTCATAAAATACATTTTCTTTCTACATAAAATAAATAACATAGCTGTGCAAATAATACAAAATATGTCAACTTCAGATACAAAATACATTTGCAGGCAGGCAAAGACTATGGCTGATTGAAAACACTGCAAGATAGTTCCCCTGATCAGTGTGATTCAGCACAAAGATGCCCCACAAAAGTTCCTGCAAATCCAAAGTTCCCTTCGTTCGTCTTTCTCTCCGTTGTCAAGTTTGTTGTCATAGAACAGGGGTCACCAACGCGGTGCCCGTAAGGACCAGATGAGTCGCCTGCTGGCCTGCTCTAAAAATAGCTCAGTTAGCAGCACTCCTCTATTTTTTAAATTGTATTTATTAACTAGCAAACTGGTCTCGCTTTGCTCGACATGTTTAATTCTAAGAGGGACAAAACTCAAATAGAATTTGAAAATCTAAGAAAATATTTTAAAGACTTGGTCTTTACTTGTTTAAATAAATTCATTTATTTTTCTACTTTGCTTCTTATAACTTTCAGAAAGACAATTTTAGAGAAAAAATACAACCTTAAAAATGATTCTAGGATTTTTAAACACATATACCTTTTTACCTTTTGAATTCCTTCCTCTTTTTTCCTGACAATTTAAATCAATGTTCAAGTAAATTTATTTTTTTTATTGTAAAGAATAATAAATACATTTGAATTTAATTCTTAATTTTACCTTTTTTTTGTCCGACAAAGAATATTTGTGAAATATTTCTTCAAACTTAAAAAAAAATATTCGTCTTTGTTAGAAATATAGCTAGGTCCAATTTGTTATATATTCTAACAAAGTGCAGATCGGACTTTAACCTATTTAAAACATGTCATTAAGAAAAATCTCAAATTAATCTTAATCAGGAAAAATTACTAATGATGTTCCATAAGTTATTTTTTTTATTTTTTCAAAAAGATTCAAATTAGCTAGTTTTTCTCTTCTTTTTTTCGGTTGAATTTTGAATTTCAAAGAGTCGTAATATATTTATAAAAATATTTATCTGTTTCTATATATATTTATTGTGAGAAATCATTAAGATGATCAGTGTTTCCACAAAGATAAACATCATTAATTATTAATAATAACATAGAGTTAAAGGTAAATTGAGCAAATTGGCTTTTTCTGGCAATTTATTTAGGTGTGTATCAAACTGGTAGCCCTTTGCATTAATCAGTACCCAAGAAGTAGCTCTTGGTTTCAAAAAGGTTGGGGACCCCTGTCATAGAAATACACAATAAATAAACAAGTTGCTGAGCATATTCTGATGGTGATCGTGTGTTTTGAAAACACCTTTTAGGAACACCCCCAACTGTGTTCAACCAATCAGCGTTCCACCGCTGAAAAGTTCCCGAAGAACTAAAAAAAAGTTAAAATTAAAGTACCAATGATTGTCACACACACACTAGGTGTGGTGAAATTTGTCCTCTGCATTTGACCCATCCCCTTAAACACCCCCTGGGAGGTGAGGGAAGCAACCCTTGATTCTGAGTGCCAAGCAGGGAGGTAATAGGTCTCATTTTTATAGTCTTTGGTATGACTTTTTACCGGAGTAAGTGGGAAAGTTCCTGAAAAAGTTCCTGCAGTGGTAGAGGGCCGAATGAGCAGATTTTGTAGTGCGCAGCTTTACGAAGCATGATAAACATATTCCACGTAGTCACTCGTGCCCCCCCCCTGACATTGCACGTGCTCCACCAAAATATTCAACAGTGACATTTGCTCCTGAACACTTCCACAGGTTCGACTACACAGGACACGGCGCCTCGGAGGGAGTCCTAAAAGAAGGAACTATCGGTACCTGGAAAAAAGACGTCCTTTATGTGTTGGATGAATTAGCAGAAGGCCCACAGGTAAAAAAATGAATGCTTCCTAAACACGTCAAAGGTCATCAAAGTGGGATGATATCACATACGATGAAGATACTGGGATATGTTTAGAGCGCTGTCACCGTCATGATTAAAAATATGATAATATATAACCATCAGCGCCATGTTTGAAATCAATCTGTTTGGCAGATCTACTTTTATGGTATTTGTGAACGCACCAGTCCTCAGGGGTCCAAAGTGCAGGCTGTCGCAACTTTTTAATGGCCCGCGGCACATTCTAAAAATACTATTATATAGAAAATTATTATGAATATTGACCTATTCCTGGCTCCAATTACTTCAAATCAAATATTCCACTTTGAAATATTTTTTTGAGGAAAATATTGAATATGTTGTGTTTTTGCTATATAAAAGTGCAAAAAAGCGTAAAAAAAAACATTGAAAAATATGAATAACTTATAATGGACAGATAGATTTATAGTTATATATATATATATATACACAATTTATTTATATGGAATTTAAATAAATTGTGTATATATAATATATATAAGTGTACAAATGTATATGTTTGATTTAAATGTTAAACTGTGTATATGAGACGTGTGCTACATATATGTTGCTTATATATTGTTTAAAAAAAAAGTAATATAAGTGAAGCATGTTTTAGATTTTATATATTTTGAACCTTGTTCTTGTTGTGATGGGGTAGGTTTATATAAGCGTTGCTTCAACCTACACCCTTTCGGCTCAATCATTGCTCAAATGAGTGTTTTTTTTTTCTTTTCTTGTTGTTGTTCTTTGTTTTATGTGAAGATTGCCGAAATAAAATACATTGATTGATTGATTGGTCTAAAGATTTGAGCATTAAAAATAAAAATAAAAAATGTCCTTTTTTGACTTTTTTTGGGATCCCAGAGACATTAAGGCCGATTATTTTAACTTGTCATTGCTCTAAAAATAATAATGAATCAAAATCAATGTCTTTATGAATCATTGACTTATTCAAGGCTCAAATTACTTCACATCAAATATTGCACTTTAAAATATTTTTTGAGGGAAAATATTGCATATATTGTTTGTTTGCCGGATAAAAAAAAAAGCATACAACAACCAAAATTAGACATTAAACATATAAACTTAATGGATGGATAGATCTGAAGTTGGTCTAGAGATCTATTTGTTGAAAAAACATATATATATGTGTGTGTATTTCTTTCGAGGCATATATATATACATATATGTGTGTGTGTGTGTGTGTGTGTGTGTGTATATATATGTATATATATATATATATATGTGTATATATATATATATGTATATATATATGTATATATATATGTATGTGTGTGTGTATATATATATATATATATATGTGTGTGTGTGTGTGTGTATATATATATATATATTTATAGTGTGTGTATATATATATATATTTATAGTGTGTGTATGTATATGTGTACATATATATGTATACATATATGTATATATACATATATATGTGTGTGTGTATATATATATGTGTATATATATATATATATATATACATGTATAAATGAGATAATAATATATATATATATATATATGTATGTATATATATATATATATATATATATATATATATATATATAACTGTTTCATGAGGGGTTCCCTCAATCATCAGGAGATTGAGGGAACCCCTCATGAAACAGTTCTATAGAGATGAAGTAGTCTTGAGATTTTTCCCACACCTACATATTGCGCTCTACCACGGTATCGAGCACTATTCTCTGGATAATCCAATCAAGACATACATATATATATATATATATATATATATATTTATAATATAGATAGATACATATACCGTATTTCCTTGAACTGCCGCAGGGCATATAGTATGCGCCTTTTAAGGGAGTTAAAAAAAATCTCATATCAAAATGGCCCCCGCATTCTTTGATTTTCCAGCGCGTGGCCCTCAGTGGAAAAGGTTTGGACACCCCTGCAATTATTATTGCCAACAATGATTTTGTCTTGATGCTTGCTGTAGAATTATCTTAATTTTGCAGCTATCTCTTCAGTTATTTCATATTTGTTAATTTCACAAGTTGGCCACAAGATGTCACTATGACACCACAATGCCCAGAGCCATGAATAGAGAGATTTATGGACAAAGCTGTTTCAGAGTTGGCCCCAAACATCGCGTCCTGTAGTTACGTGAGGGGCTTTTGACCCATCATTAAACAGATTTTCTGACCAAACTCTCTCTGATTGGTCAAAATGCCTCTCAGGGCGTCATGTTTGGGACCAGCTGTGAGGTGGAGGTGTCCGTACTCTCTATTAACAGCTTTACCCCCGCTAGCTGTGATGTCACTGACACATGTCTACTAAACCTTTTTGTTTGCTTCTAGATACTTGTGGGCTCCAGCATCGGAGGCTGGCTCATGCTGCTGGCGGCCATTGCAAGGCCGGAGAAGACTGCCGCCCTGGTGGGCATTTCCACCGCCGCTGACCACATTGTTACGTCATTCAAATCTCTCCCCCTCGAGGTAAGAGCCCTTTTCCGTACCGCTTGTACTGAAATAGCAGCCTTTGCTGTAGGAGATGCCCCGCCTTGATCAGTGAAAATATCTGAAAATTCATTTTTTTCCCGCTTGAATGTCGTAAGGGGGGCCCCTTACCCAAACAATTATCAATCAATCAATGTTTATTTATACATCCCTAAATCGCATGTGTCTCAAAGGGCTGCACAAGCCACAACGACATCCTCGGTTCGGAGCCCAAATAAGGGCAGGGAAAAACTCACAACCCAGTGGGATGTCAATATGAATGACTATGAGAAACCTTGGAGAGGACCGCAGATGTGGGTGACCTTTAAAACCCTTTAAAAACAACCACGGTTGAAGAACAAGGGGCTGTACACCGCAAGGAAATTAAGGCAAAGGACCGACTAAAAAAATAACATGTAAAACATAAGTAAAAAACACATTGAAATAGCAATCACAAATTACCCTAAGAACAATTTATTGGATAAAAAGCAGTTAAAAAGTTAAAAAAACAGTTAGCAGGACAAAATCAACAAAAACTGAAAGCAGACTGAGAGCAGTAGACGGCCAGCCACACACGGCGGCGCCATCTTGGAAAATTAGTTGAATATAGGTTGAAAAGCCATGTGGTCTACATACAACACACAAAGACAAAGATATGTTTCAAAGGGCCAAGTTATTTCAGGCCAGAACAAATTGACAAAACTATTTTAAATAGCTGCCACATAACAAACAGCATAATAACAACATATCACAACATAGCTGTAAACCTGGCTTCACCCAAGGAAGGCACACATGACATACACAAAGCCTAACCAGGAATTGTGAAATAAGATCATGTCTTCAGGAGATCAACACTGTACTGAAGTCCACAACACTCTACGCATTTCCCCAGTTTTAGTTTAAAGATAAGGAAAGATTGGCCTGGCCCACTAGGATCCCGCTTTATGTTTGTTAACTTTATAGTCTATACATTTAGAGTGATGTGATAATCAAAAACTTTTGAATTCTAGAATGAAAGAGTATGTTAGAGAATTGACAGAGTGTACCTTCTCTTCTCCCGCTTGTGACACAGGCAGATTCAGAAGGACGACACTGCAGCTCTCCAATAAAACTGTTTCTGTTCTGTTTCTAGCCGATACTACATAAAAAATAACGTAAAATAACGCAGTAAGGCATCTTGTAGTAACAGTGACTGAGTATGAAAAAATAACGCGTTAGACTACTGGTTACCACTTTGTAACGCATTAATCCCAACACTGCTGTTAAGTAATAATAATTTTATTTTATTTTTTTAAATAATACCGTATTTTTCGGAGTATAAGTCGCTCCGTAGTATAAGTCGCACCTGCCGAAAATGCATAATAAAGAAGTTAAAAAACATATATAAGTCGCACTGACACCAACACCAAGAATAGACATTTGAAAGGCAATTTAAAATAAATAAAGAATCGTGAACAACAGGCTGAATAAGTGTACGTTATATGAGGCATAAATAACCAACTGAGAAGGTGCCTGGTATGTTAACGTACCGTATTTTCCGCGCTATAAGCCGCCCCGTGTTATAAGCCGCACCTTCAATGAATGGCATATTTAAAAACTTTGTAAACCTATAAGCCGCACCGGGTCATAAGCCGCGCCCCCGCTGCGCTATAGGGAATGTCAAAAAAACAGTCAGATAGGTCAGTCAAACTTTAATAATACAAACCAGTGTGCGAATGTGCAATCACAACAATAGTAACACTCAAAATATTGCAGAGCAATAGCAACATCAATAACTCAACTTTGCTCGAACGTTAATGTCACAGCACACAAAATAAACATTTAAAGCTCACCTTCAGAAGTTATTCCTCATCCATAAATCCCTCGAATTCTTCTTCTTCGGTGTCTGAATTAAAAAATTGGGCGAATACGGCATCCAAAATGGCGGGCTCCGTCTCGTCGAAGTCATCAGAGTCAGTGTCGCTGTTGTTGTCCGGCAGTTCCATCAATCCTGCCTTCCTGGCCGGATCTTTCTTCAGCTACCTTGTTTTTACAATATGCGTGGAAAGTAGCCAGCTTTTCTTGAAAGTCTTTTGGCAGTTGCTGTGAAATAGTAGTCCGTGTGCGGATGGAGAGATCGCGTCTTTTCATGAACCGGAAACACCAAGAAGCACCACCTTTTTAAATCATCTAAGTGAAGTTCGCTTGCTGGCGCTGTTGCTTTCATTGGAATAGTGATGGTACTGACACTTCTGCTTGCTGCTCTCTGCTCAACTACCCACTGTTCCAGTTTGTCCTCCAACTGTTGCCATCTTGCTTTGTTCCCTCAAACTCTGTGTTGTCTTCTTTACTTGGCGCAGGTCATCCTGTTGCTTCCTCCACCTAAGCACCATTGATTCATTTATGTTCAATTCTCTCGCTGCAGCTCTATTTCCGTGTTCTTCTGCGTGACTTATTGCCTTGAGTTTGAATTCTGCGTTGTACGCGTGTCTTTTAGTAGGAGCCATTTTGTGGTCGTCTTTACAGAAACACACAAATGAAATGAATCGGATTAGCCGCGCGCTTGTTCTTCTACGGGGGCGGGTGCTTACCTTAGTGGTTCCGTACCATAGAAGAAGAAGCGCTTACTCTTTCCAGGTGGGCGGGCACTTACCTTGGCGGTTGCTTACCGTAGAAGAAGCGCTTCCTCTTCTACGGGGAAAAAAGATGGCGGCTGTTTACCGTAGTTGCGAAACCTAAACTCTATGAAAATAAATATTTATATTAATACATATAAAAGGCGTACCGGGTTATGAGCCGCACTGTCACCTTTTGAGAACATTTTTGGTTTTTAGGTGCGGCTTATAGCGCGGAAAATTCGGTAATATATTATGGTAAGAGTCATTCAAATAACTGTAACATATAGAACATGCTATACGTTTACCAAACAATCTGTCACTCCTAATCGATCTAGTCGTCTCGTCCAATTTTCCACCATACAAAGAGTGTGCCGGCCCAGTCACACGTTTTTTCAGAATCAGAAGTTTTTTTATTGCCATTTTTTGAGAACGGTTTCACAAACTAGGAATTTTAGGTGGTGCAATCGTGCAAAATAAAAGACATATAACACAGAATATAGAATACAATAGGGGGAGAGGTTGGGGGGGTGGGGGTGTATGTTCTGGCACGGAAGAGTTAGGGCTACATGGGATTCTGGGTATTAGTTATGTAGTGTTTATGTTGTGTTACGGTGGGGATGTTCTCCCAAAATGTGTTTGTCATTCTTGATTGGGTGTGGGTTCACAGTGTGGCACATATTAGTAATAGTGTTAAAGTTGTTTATAAGGCCACCCTCAGTGTGACCTGTGTGGCTGTTGATCAACTAGGTCTTGCAGTCGCTCACTGCCTCTTCAAAAGCCAAATACAACAAGTAGCTGGGCTGGCACGCTGTTTGTACAGGTTGTAGAGAACACTAAACGCAGTGCCTCTTAATATTGTAGTTTGAGTGGAATTTGGGAGAATAATTACCCCTGGAGGGGCACTGAAAAATGTGAGTATCCCGAAAAAACCGAGGGTATACAAGTATGACGCTGTAAAGCGCCATTCATATAAAACTCGCGGGCCGCACCAACATTACATTTTCATATTAAGGTGCGGGCCGCAAAATAACGTCTCGCGGGCCGCGTGTTTGAGACCCCTGGCTTACAGTCATGTAGTGACCAAATATGTGTGATTAACACACTCCACATAAGTCAATAACATCAACAAAACTCATCTTTGTGCATTCATGCACAACGTTATAAGTTTGTGTGGACAAAATGAGACAGAAAAAGAAGCGGCATAAATCATGTCTGGGAAAGTTATGCATGTAAACCAGGGGTAGGGAACCTATGGCTCTAGAGCCAGATGTGGCTCTTTTGATGACTGCATCTGGCTCTCTGATAAATCTGAGCTGACGTTGCTTAACACGATAAGTAATGAATAATTCCATTTGTAATCACAGTGTTAAAAATGTTCAAAATATCAATTATTCTCATTCATTTTTAATCCGTCCATCCGTTTTCTACCGCACCGGTTCAAGAAGTTGCGTCAATGGTAAGAAGTTATTTATTTATTATTGGTTAGTGTGGGGCTTGCCTTCCTGGGGGTTCTTCAGACCCCCAAGCACCGACATGAGAGCCTGTTTCAGGGTTACATTATTGTTTTATTTTTCAATAAATCTCTCAGTTGCTTTCCAGCAATATTATTTCCAGCCTCAACCCAGTCTCTCCTCCTGGCTGCTGCTTATAACAGAGCGACAGGTGATTAGATAACAAGGCCCAGGTGGGCCATCTACGCACCTGTCGCTGCAAGCCCGCAGGCCACGCCCCCTCCACAGTTAACTTCAGAATAACAATGTTATTACAAAGAATAAGAGACCTATTATACTCTAGAAATGTTGGTTTAACTTAAAAATGCACGCGTTTAGTTGTGTTCAGTGTTAAAAAAAATATTATATGGCTCTTACGGAAATATATTTCAAAATATTTGGCTTTTTGGCTCTCTCAGCTAAAAAGGTTCTCAACTCCTAATGTAAACAAACTAGGGTGAGTTCAATGACCGCCAAAATTAGTAGGACAAACCGGCGCTCACCAAATACTCAAATCAGTGAAGCATGTTTAATACAAACAGTCTGCTTTATAGCCATTAGGGATGTTTGTGTCACGTTTGTCCTTCTGAAGAAACCAAATTATTTAAAAAAATATATGTTTTTTTCCCCTCATCATTTCCATTTTTCATATATTTTTGAAAAAGCTCCAGAGAGCCACTAGGGCGGTGCTAAAGAGTCGCATGTGGCTTCGGAGCCGCGGGTTGCTGACCCCTGGTCTAGTCTTACGTGAATGAGCTAAATAATATTATTTGATGAAATTGGCCCTAGTGTGTGAATGTGAGTGTGAATGTTGTCTGTTTATCTGTGTTGGCCCTGTGATGAGGTGGCGACTTGTCCAGGGTGTACCCCGCCTTCCGCCCGATTGTAGCTGAGATAGGCGCCAGCGCCCCCCGCGGCCCCACAAGGGAATAAGCGGTAGAAAATGGATGGATGGATGATATTTTACGGTAATGTGTTAATAATTTCACACATAAGTCGCTCCTGAGTGTAAATTCCCCCCCCCCGGCCAAACTATGAAAAAAACTGTGACTTATAGTCCGAAAAATATGGTAATTGGCTTTTTCCAATCGGTGCGGCGTCTTCAGTAATGCGGACGTTGTACCGATCCGTTGTGGTGAAGAAGGAGCTGAGCCGGAAGGCGAAGCTCTCAATTTACCGGTCAATCTACGTACAATATATAATACAATATATTTATCGACCGGTAAATTGAGAGCTTCGCCTTCCGGCTCAGCTCTCAATTTACCGGTCGATCTACGTTCCCATCCTCAACTATGGTCATGAGCTTTGGGTCATGACCGAAAGGATAAGATCACGGGTACAAGCGGCCGAAATGAGTTTCCTCCGCCGTGTGGCGGGGCTCTCCCTTAGAGATAGGGTGAGAAGCTCTGTCATCCGGGAGGAACTCAAAGTAAAGCTGCTGCTCCTCCACATGGAGAGGAGCCAGATGAGGTGGTTCGGGCATCTGGTCAGGATGCCACCCGAACGCCTCCCTAGGGAGGTGTTTAGGGCACGTCCAACCGGTAGGAGGCCACGGGGAAGACCCAGGACACGTTGGGAAGACTATGTCTCCCGGCTGGCCTGGGAACGCCTCGGGATCCCCCGGGAAGAGCTAGACGAAGTGGCTGGGGAGAGGGAAGTCTGGGTTTCCCTGCTTAGGCTGTTGCCCCCGCAACCCGACCTCGGATAAGCGGAAGAAGATGGATGGGCTTTTTCCAACATTTTTATAACTGAGACCCTGACGGGTCCCCAGTACCAAACTTGAGGGGAGCCCTCACGGTAAAAAAAATAAAAAAAAATACATAAATATATTGTATTGGTTTTGAAAATGAAAAATATCAAAGTGTGTTCTTGTGAGTTAAAAAGGTGACGCAGACCTGAATGATGTTTTCCTGTGCAGACGCGGAAGGAGTTTGAGGAGTCAGGCGAGTGGACGCTGCCCACCAAACACTCTGAGGACGGCCTCTACAAGTTCAGCATGGACTTCCTTCGCGAGGCGGAGAACCACTGCGTGCTCCACAGCCCCCTCCCCATCACCTGCCCCGTGCGCCTCATCCACGGGCTGAAGGACGAGGACGTGCCCTGGCACATCTCCATGCAGGTGGCGGAGCGCATCCTCAGCCCCGACGTGGACGTCATCCTGCGGCGCCACGGCCAGCACCGCATGTCGGAGAAGGACGACATCAAGCTGATGGTTTACACGCTGGACGACCTCATAGACAAGCTGACCACCATGGTGTGACCAGGTACTGGGGGAGAGGACTGTTTAAAACTAGCAAACACCGGCATGTTGCTTTGCCAAAAACACCTTTTATTGGTCGTGCGTCCTTTTATTTCCACTGTCACGAAAAGGGAGATCCTTCCGGTTCCCAATGTTGTGTTGTCACTCACTGCTGCTTCCTCTCTCCTCCTTTTTAATACCATAGCCTTCCCGTGCCTTTTTTAAGACCTAATTTCACCCGTGTGGGCCCAATAAAACCTCTGCACTCTCTTAAGTGCAGCTGTGTCTTTTCTAGATTGCATGCTTGTTTTCAGCCGCAGCAGGTAAGTAAAGGAGCATGGTGGAGGACACCAGCTTGACATTCTTTATCGCCCGAGTTGTGGATTTTTCACGCCGAATTGAGCACGGCCGACTACTGCTCAATGGGGCGAAAACAAGCGCCGAAACTGCGGCCCCGACCTTTAACTTGTGCTTGACATATGCAGCCTGTCCTCACTCATTCAGTAGGACATCTATTTCATGCTCTCATACGCGTGAGTCCAAACTTGGCCACACACTTGAAAATACACAATACATATATACAGTATACCGTATTTTTCGGACTATAAGTCGCAGCTTTTTTCGTAGTTTGACTAATACTCAGGAGCGACATATGTGTGAAATTATTAACACATTCCCATAAAATATCACATAATATTATTTAGCTCATTCACGTAAGAGACTAGACGTATAAGATTTCATGGGATTTATCAATTAGGAGTGACAGATTGTTTGGTAAACTTATAGCATGTTCTATATGTTATAGTTATTTGAATGACTCTTACCATAATATGTTACGTTAACATACCAGGCACCTTCTCAGTTGGTTATTTATGCCTCATATAATGTACACTTATTCAGCCTGTTGTTCACTATTCTTTATTTATTTTAAATTGCCTTTCAAATGTCTATTCTTAGTGTTGGGTTTTATCAAATAAATTTCCCCAAAAAATGCGACTTATACTCCAGTCCGACTCATATATGTTTTTTTCCTTCTTTATTATGCATTTTCGGCAGGTGCGACTTATACTCCGGGGCGACTTATACTCCAGAAAAAGAAGAAAAAAAGAAAAGAAAAAAAAAAAAAAATATATATATATATATATATATATATATATATATATATATGTAAAAAATGTTTCGACCTTTAGGTGTCCTTTCAAGGACGCTGAAACTTGGGGGAAAAAAAGTCATTTATTTTTCCAATGTTTTTATTCAACGCTTAAATATCCAGATTACCTTCAGGTCTATCTGTCAATAAAAGTTTTTTGTTGTTTCTTTTTTATGTTTTATGCCCTTTTTGTCATAAACTCAAAAAATGCAACGTTTTCCCCAAAATTATTTATAAAGTGGAACATTTTAAATTCATAACATTTAATTTATTTTTTCTGCAATGACCGCTGAAAAACAAAAAAGATGCAATATTATCCCCCAAAAATTTTCAAATTTGATGTGAATTGGAGCCTTAAATAGTTCACCAATTCACACAATTGATTTTAATTATAATATTTTTGTCATCAATGACCGGTTTGAAAAAAATCCCACTCAAATTCTTTGAGATCCAAAAGAGACCCACTCATAAAAATGTTAGAAATCAGTCGTGTGTTATTTTTATTATTATTTTTTTTTAATCAAAACTTAAATAAATCAGCTTCAGGTGTACATTATGTGTTAATACACATTTTAAAAAAATGTTTTATGCCCTTTTTGTCAGAGAAAACCCTGTTTTGTATTATTAAAAACACATTAAATATTTAAAGTTTAATATTTAATTTGAATTAATTGGAACCAACGTTCCCTCTAAGGTACGCACCTGTGCAATTGCACACTGCTCACGCATCCTCTGCGCACCACAAATCCGGGCCGCGCACAAAATAAAATAAAAAGATAAGCGCATAACAGTGTGCACGTCTGCCTTCGCTCACATGTGCGCCACTGAATGCTCAAGGAGTTTTGGCGTTTGCTCACACACGTGAAAAATTGTAGGGAAAATTGATTGGAACCTTGAATAGATTTTTAATTTTCCTAAAGGGAACTGTCCTGAAGGAATCAAAGTACTATCAATAATTCTTTTTTCAAGCAACGACAGGTTAAAAGATATTCCACTAAAATTCTTGGGAATAAGTGTTAAAAAATAAATTTTTAAAAATGTTTTAATTACAACGCTTAAATCTCTAGATCAGCTTCAGATCTATTTGTCAATTAAATGTTTTGGGGTTTTTTTTGTTCAAATGTGTATGTTTTTGTTTGTTTTATGCCCTTTTTGTCATACTTTTTGTTTTATACGGCAACAAGTGGAATATTCGATGTGAAGTAATTGGAGCCTTGACTAGGTCAATAATTCATAACATTGATTATGATTCATTATTATTTCTTAAATATTTTATATTTTATTATTTGAGCAACAACAGCTTAAGAAAAAAATCTAAATCTTTTAAAATGTATTTTACCTTTAACATTAAGTCTCTTGAGTCTAGATCTACTTGAGATCTATCCTTTTTTTTTTGGGTCCTGTCCAGCTACTCGGGCAAATCATATCGTTGATGTAGATGCCCAGATTTACTTTAGAAAAGAGAAGTGTCGGATACTTCTCTTGTTGCATTATTTGTATTCGACTTTATTAAATGTATATATATTATTATTTGGCGCAGCCGGGCTGGAGCAGGAGGGGATGGAAAGAGAAAAGCAAGGAAGACAGAGGGGGAAATCACAGGGAAAAGAGGGGGATAAATAAGACAGAGAGACAACAAAAAACACAATATTAACCACAACAACAAAATCAGCAAAATTATATTTACAAATATGATAGTAAAAGTGATTGCAGAGAAGCAATTAGTGAAATAAATATTAACACAAAAACGACAAAGAACATTATTACACTACAAATGGAGCAATACAAATAGCAATAGTACTATTGATCATGAATAATAACAATAATTATTTCTATTATCAACAATACAATTCTATCAAAAGCATCAATACATATATCTAATGATAAGTTGATATACAAAAGAAAGCAGATGAATGTAGGGGAAGAAAAACTGTATTAACCTTGTAGATTGTTATAGTAAAAATAGGTTGAGCTGTGTCAGTGTGCCATCTGTTACCCAGTCTCCCCTAGGGGAACAACGTTAATAAATGTTTGATGAAACCTGATTATACAGTATTCATGACTGTATGTGTATATGTATGTATGAGACATATCATTTAATTATGTTTTATTGTTTTTGCATGTTTTTTTGTGTTTGATTTATGCCCTTTTTGTCAAATGAAAGGTAGTATGTTTTATGGCAAAAACATAAAAGATGCAATATGTTCCCCCAAAAATATTTTAAAGTAGAATTTTTTTTATGTGAATTGGAATAGGTCAATAATTCATAAAAATGTATTTTAAATCATTATTATTACAGTATAAAACAAATATCCTACTAAAATGATTGGGGATCCAAACGGGCCCTACTGATAAAAGTATTTCAAATAAGTCAGCCTCTTTTTTTTTTTTTTTTACTTTCAACACTTTAGTCTCTAAATCAACTTGAGATCTATCTGTCGATCATTTATATATTTATGAAATTATTTGTTTTATGCCCTTCTTTCATAGTAAACATTATTCGGGCAAACACACAAAATATGCAATATTTTCCTCTAAAAATATTTCAAAGTGAAATATTTGATGTTGAGTAATTGGAGCCTTTATCTGTTCAATAATTCATAACATTGACTTTAATATTAAAAAAAAAAGTTTTCATGGCAACTTTGTGCTATTAATCAAAATTGCTAGTCTTTTGTTACATTTCACCTGTTTGCTGTTTTATTCCAGTTGGTTTTTTTTCCGTTTTTTTTTCTTATTAGTATTTTTAGAAGGTCCCGCGGGCCTTTAAAAAAATATCTGTTGCTGCATCATTTGGTTGACTTCTAAAGCACGCATTGTCATTTAAAAAATACAACCCCAAATATTTTAGAGGGAACAAAGAATCCACATCTTGGTTACAGTTATGCACAATTTGACGGTTGATCTAATAAGGATGAACTATTTTCGGCGTGTCTGCGGCAATAAGAAGATTAACGACGTTAGCGACAGCGCGCTATTCCCGGATATTACAGTGCAAATATAAAAGAACCAGAACACTTCAAGGCAATATTGTGCAGAACACTCATCATATTTACATCTGCACAATGAAATGTAGAAGGTCTCATACTTGTATTTCATTGTATTTAAAAAATAAATAAAATATATTAAATGTTTAAAAACCTTTTATACATTTTCAGACACGTACAGTTGACAAAAGTTGTTAAAAATACATCAAATGCTGTTTTTTCTTTCTAACAAGCAAAATAAATAAATAAAATGATAATAAATTAAGTAAGATACCACAGTGAGATGTCAACATAAAACATTCCTGAATGGCCTTAAAGGGGAACATTATCACCAGACCTATGTAAGCGTCAATATATACCTTGACGGTGCAGAAAAAAGACCATCTATTTTTTTAACCGATTTCCGAACTCTAAATGGGTGAATTTTGGCAAATTAAACGCCTTTCTGTTTATCGCGCTGGAAGCGATGACGTCAGAATGTGATGTCGCCGAGGTAACACACCCGCCCTTTTCATTTTCAACACATTACAAACACCGGGTCTCCGCTCTGTTATTTTCCATTTTTTTGACAATTTTTTGGAACCTTGGAGACATCCTGCCTCGTCGGTGTGTTGTCGGAGGGTGTAACAACACTAACAGGGAGGGATTCAAGTTGCACCACCGGCCCGAAGATGCCAAAGTGTCTGCCGCCAGACCCCCATTGAATGTGCTGGAGTGTCTCCACATTTTACCGGCGATGCTAAGGCAGACATGGTCAACAAAATCACAAAGGTGAGTTTTGTTGATGTTGACTGCCAGCTAATCGATGCTAACATGCTACGCTAATCGATGCTAACATGCTATTTACCGGCAGTGCTAAAGCAGACATGGTACAGAGATGTATGGATAACCTGCAGATGCATTTGCAACTATATTACGTTTCCTTCCACCCACATGTAATGCGAATAAAACACTTACCAATCGACGGATTTAAGTTGCTCCAGTGTCAAAAGATGCGAAAGTCCTGATCGTTTGGTCCGCACATTTTACCGGCGATGCTAACGCAGCTATTCGGCCATGCTATGTCTATGAATAGCGTCAATAGCTATTCGCTCAATAGCTTCAGCTTCTTCTTCAATATTTTCATACTCCAACCATCTGTTTAAATACATGCGTAATCTGTTGAATCGCTTAAATCGCTAAAATCCGAGTTTGAATCCGAGCTAATGTCGCTATATCTTGCTGTGGTATTCCCATTGTTTGTTTACATTGGCAGCACTGTGTGACGTCACAGGGAAATGGCCAGTGTCTTCGCAGATAGCGAAAATAAGGCACTTTAAAGCTTTATTTAGGGATATTCCGAGACCGGTAAAATTTTGAAAAAAAATACAACAAGCCACTGGGAACTGATTTTTATTGTTTTTAACCCTTTTGAAATTGTGATAATGTTCCCCTTTAAAGAGATATACACATTTCTTTTAAAAGCAGAAAAAAGGCTCATCAACCACCCATATCAGAAACTGCAGAACAACCATTCAATGTCAGCCTAATCTTTTCTAGTTTGAGAAAGTAAAGAACGTCTTGAATCCAGCAGGTGTGGCCAGGAGGCGCTGTTGCCTTCCAAATGAACACAATGAGTCTTCCAGCCAAAATAGTAGTTAATGCTAAAAGATTATTTTGGGATTTTCTAAGGGTAGATGACTGAGATGCCGCCCTTAAACAGATTTGGTTCAATCCTTTCGCCTGTGACCACAGAAAATGTGTTAAGAATTATATATTTTTTTTAATGCAGGGGCCGTTTTGATTTTTTTCTTTTTTTGTACCAAAAAAAAACCTGCTTAAAACAGACTCAAGCCGTTGTGCGGGTTCAATGGACCGCCAAACATCTTTGAGCAGGTGTAGACTTCTTTATTTTTCAATCAAGAAAGTCTTTTACGGGTTGCTTTTCAGCTTCCGTCGCGCCCTCGCTGCTCGCCCCTCCGTGTCGCTTTTCAGCCGTCCACGTCTCTTGCCTCTGCCTCTCGCTGTCGTTTTCTTTCTTGTTTCTCCACCACTTCTCCTCACCTTCGCAGCTGCCGCCCCTTTTAACACTGCAAAAGGATTCATCAATTGTGTCCGGGTGCGCGATCCACGCACCTGATCTCGCTTGTGGCGTCGCTCCCGGCACGCCCCGCCTCGCCGCTCGCTCGCATTCTCCGCCTCCTTGCTGCCATCTAAACATGTTACATTATATATAAACAAAAAAATAAAATTTTGTGATATAGGTGACAAATTTTGCTGTAATTAGTTATTACAGGGGTGTACAAAGTGCGACCAAGGGACCATTTCACGAGTTTTGATGGATTGTCGGAAAAAAACAATGTTGAAAATGTAAGAATAAGGGGTAAAATACATAATGTAATAAGGAGAAAGCTCAAATCTTATTACTAATGATTGATAATAATCACAGGTGGGTAGTAACGCGCTACATTTACTACGTTACATCTACTTGAGTAACTTTTGGGATAAATTGTACTTCTAAGAGTAGTTTTTATGCAACATACTTTTACTCTTACTTGAGTATATTTATAGAGAAGAAACACTACTTTTACTCCGCTCCATTTATCTGCAATCAGCTCGCTACTCGCTACTTTTTTTTAATCGATCTGTTAATGCACGCTTTGTTTGTTTTGATTTTGTCAGACACGCATTCAAAGTAGGATCCAGGCATGCCTGCGTTTCACCAATCAAATGCAGTCATTGGTGACGTTGGACCAATCAAACAGAGCCAGGTGGTCACGTGACCGTCACACGTAGAACCCGACATGTTGAAAAACGTATTTGGGTGTTACCATTTAGTGGTCAACTGTACGGAATATGTACTGTACTGTGCAATCTACTAATATAAGTTTAAATCAATCAACTAATTAAAAGTGTAAAGGAAAAAAGACACTTTTTATTTCAACCGTACTTCCCGTCAAAAGCCTAAAGACTGATCGCACAGTTCCTGTCTTCACAATAAAAGTGCCGCTCCATCGCGCCTGCGCTAACAAAATAAGAGTCTCCGAAAGCCAGCGCAAACAAGCGAGCAAGCTACGGAGTTTGCCGCCAATGTATTTCTTGTAAAGTGTATAAAAACGAATATGGAAGCTGGACAAATAAGATGCCAAAAACCAACGACTTTCATGTGGTATTAGACAGGAAAGAGGAACTTTTTTTCTCCTCCATTTGAAAACCGGGACGTTATCAGCACTATACTGTCTGATTCCAATCAATGCAAGTCATCAGAATCAGGTAATACACCAACTTATATTCTTGTCTTTATTAAAGATAGGAATGTTTATGTTAAACATGCATGTATATTCATTAAAACACCTTTAACATGTGAACAAAAACGGCAAAATAAATAAATATAAATTATATACTGTATATATAAAGGTATGTATATATATATATATATATATGATATGTGTGTATGTATATGTATATATGAGGTAGATTACCTCGACTTGGTCATTTATTAAGTAATTGATAAACGTTGAAAAACTTATTGGGGTGTTAGCATTTAGTGGTCAATTGTACGGAATATGTACTGAACTGCAATCTACTAATACAAGTTTCAATCAATCAATCAATCAATGCCTACTGAGCCCACGGTGCTGATAAGTTATTGTGGCTCAATTTGCCTTAATTTTTTTTATTTTAATGTATTATTATTTAATATATATTATTGTTTTAGTTGCTTAAGAGATATTCCTGGCTCTGAATTTGCTCATTGCTATTTTTATGTTTTTGTGCATTATTTGTTGCCGTAATCATTAAACGAACAGGTTACTCGTCAGTTACTCAGTACTTGTAGTTTTTTCACAACATACTTTTTACTTTTACTCAAGTAAATATTTGGGTGACTACTCCTTACTTTTACTTGAGTAATAAATCTCTAAAGTAACAGTACTCTTACTTGAGTACAATTTCTGGCTACTCTACCCACCTGTGATAATAACACAACCTGTCACTTATAAGTAAGATGGGTACCGAATTCGGTACATTTATCGGCACGGATCGAATTCCGTCTACTGCCAGGTGTCGATTCACGTAAAGTCAAACGGGGCCTTATTTTAACATCCGGTTGCAAAACTCCCTCTCAGTCATGTTGACATTATGCTTGGTACAAAATGCTCAAACCTTAAGTAAGGCTTCACTCTTCCAAAATGTGTTAGCTTGATGCTAATTCACATTGGATTTGCCATCGACTGGCTGCTATTAGCACTAGGAAATTACGACGGCGTGGCAATCTGATGGTTACTGGTTCAATCCCTAGCTTCTACCATCCTAGTCACGTCCGTTGTGTCCTTGAGCAAGACACTTCACCCTTGCTCCTGATGGGTCCTGGTTAGCGCCTTGCATGGCAGCTCCCGCCATCAGTCTGTGAATGTGTGTGTGAATGTGGAAATAGTGTCAAAGCCCTTTGAGTTCCTTAAAAGGGTAGAAAAGCGCTGTACAAGTACAACCCGTTTATCATTTACGACTAAGATTACTGTTACAATCAAACAGCTGCTGTGTAAAATGCGCAGTATATACAGTACAAACACTTTGAAGGGCGCAACGTGCCACATTCGGCTTCTACTGCATTGCCATCTAATGTCTAATGTTATAAGAAAATATCTAAGAGCTGGACAGCTCAGTTATCATAATCAGCTCATTTTAAAATATTACATTAACATTTTTGTATTTTCAATTAACATTTATGAACACAAATACCGAAAATTGGTACCATTTGAGTACCGGTATTGAGAATTGGTACCGTATCAGTTCAGATGTTTACAGCACCCGTTCCTACCTATAATCCAAAGCTACCCCGTCTTAAGTTTTCATTAATAATGTCTTTTTCTAGCATTTTATTTTATTTTTATTTTCAAAACGAAAAAGTGTCAAAATGGCCCTTTGATTTTTCATGTAGTAACGAGCACATTTATAATAACATTTAATATTTGTGTATTTTGCTCATTTTAAGCATATGAGGCACATTAACTTCAAAAAACGCATCACATTTGCTTTTTTTCTTCATCGCTGATTATTACTTACTCGGAGAAGGCATTCGACCGTGTCCCTCGGGAAGTCCTGTGGGGAGTGCTCAGAGAGTATGGTGTATCGGACTGTCTTATTGTGGCGGTCCGTACCTGTATGATCAGTGCCAGAGCTTGGTCCGCATTGCCGGCAGTAAGTCGAACACATTTCCAGTGAGGGTTGGACTCCGCCAAGGCTGTCCTTTGTCACCGATTCTGTTCATAACTTTTATGGACAGAATTTCTAGGCACAGTCAAGGCGTTGAGGGGTTCCGGTTTGGTAACCGCAGGATTAGGTCTCTGCTTTTTGCAGATGATGTGGTCCTGATGGCTTCATCTGACCGGGATCTTCAGCTCTCACTGGATCGGTTTGCAGCCGAGTGTGAAGCGACCGGAATGAGAATCAGCACCTCCAAGTCCGAGTCCATGGTTCTCGCCTGGAAAAGGGTGGAGTGCCATCTCCGGGTTGGGGAGGAGACCCTGCCCCAAGTGGAGGAGTTCAAGTACCTAGGAGTCTTGTTCACGAGTGGGGGAAGAGTGGATCGTGAGATCGACAGGCGGATCGGTGCGGCGTCTTCAGTAATGCGGACGTTGTACCGATCCGTTGTGGTGAAGAAGGAGCTGAGCCGGAAGGCAAAGCTCTCAATTTACCGGTCGATCTACGTTCCCATCCTCACCTATGGTCATGAGCTTTGGGTAATGACCAAAAGGATAAGATCACGGGTACAAGCGGCCGAAATGAGTTTCCTCCGCCGTGTAGCGGGGCTCTCCCTTAGAGATAGGGTGAGAAGCTCTGCCATCCGGGAGGAACTCAAAGTAAAGCCGCTGCTCCTTCACATCGAGAGGAGCCAGATGAGGTGGTTCGGGCATCTGGTCAGGATGCCACCCGAACGCCTCCCGAGGGAGGTGTTTAGGGCACGTCCAACCGGTAGGAGGCCACGGGGAAGACCCAGGACACGTTGGGAAGACTGTCTCCCGGCTGGCCTGGGAACGCCTCGGGATCCCTCGGGAAGAGCTAGACGAAGTGGCTTGGGAAAGGGAAGTCTGGGTTTCCCTGCTTAGGTTGTTGCCCCCGCGACCCGACCTCGGATAAGCGGGAGAAGATGGATGGATGGATGGATGGATGGATGATTATTACTCACTGCAGACATCATGAGAGCCAACACACATACTGAACATCACTTACTGTACAATGTCTGCAGTCATTAGGATGCCCATTGCTAGGAAGTTCATATATTCCCATTTTGATTAATTTCAGACCTATTTAAGGTCTTACTTCACATCAAATATTCCACTTTGAAAATGTGAAAACTGGGTTTTTCTCTGACAAAAAGGGCATAAAACATTTTTTTTAATTGTATAAATGACACATAATGTAGATCTGATCCGAATTTGATAAAAGAGAAAATAATAAAATAAAATTGGTACCGTATCAGTTAAAATTTTAGCAGCACCCGTCCTTACCTATAACTCAAAGCTGACACTAAGTTTTGATTAATATTTTTTTTATAGAATATTTTTTCTTTTACAAAACAAAAAACTATCAAAATAGCCATTGCATGCTTTAATTTTTTTTTTAAAGATATATATGTGATGTAGTAACATTTTTAACATTTAATATTTATGTATTTGCTCATTTTAAGCATTCGCCACGCATTTCAAAAACGCATCACAACTTCTGCTTTATTTTTGTCTTCATCACTGATTATTACTCATTGCAGACTTCATGAGAGCCCACACGTAATAAAACATCACTTACTGTACAATGTCTGCTACCATTAGGATGCAGACTGTTAGTATGTTCATATATTCCCAATTAGATGAAGAATGACTCAAAATCCTTGTGGAGAGCATCTTTTTCGTGTCGTTGTTGCCATTCCCGGGTCTAAATTGGCTGTCAAAGTGTACCAACTTGTCGGAATACGCCCTCAGCCTTCTACTGTCCAGGGGAGAGGCATGATTTATGACGAGGAAGGAAACAAGAAAGGTAGGGCTTATAAAACCAATACTTAGTTAATATACAAGTCCTGAAATGTAAATAGATTATTGTTGGCACTTTTTGGATGTTTTTTTATTGGGTTTTATGGGCCAAATAGGGACCTCTGGCTTTTATTCAGAGAATCTGGAGAAATCACTGCACGTAAGCGGCATGGCCGGAAACCAACATCGGAATGACCGTGACCTTCGATTCCTCAGACGGCACTGTATCATAAACCGACATCAATCTCTAAAGGATATCACCACATGGGCTCAGGAAAACTTCAGAAAACCACTGTCACTAAATACAGTTTTATCGCTACATCTGTAAGTGCAAGTTAAAGCTCCACTATGCAAAGCGAAAGCCATTTATCAACAACATCCAGAAACGCCTCCGGCTTTTCTGGGCCCGAGACGATCCAAGATGGACTGATGCAAAGTGGAAAAGGGGCGCCATGGGGTAGTGGGTAGGGCGGCCGGCCAGAAACCTGAGGGTCGCAGGTTCGCTTCCCACCTATTGACATCCAAAAAAACGCTGCCGTTGTGTCCTTGGGCTGGACACTTCACCCTTTGCCCCTGGTGCCGCTCACACTGGTGAATGAATAATGAATGAATGATAGCTGTGGCTACTGATGTAGCTTACCACCACTCAGGTGTGAATGAATGTTGAGTCCCACTTCTCTGTGAGCGCTTTGAGTGTTTAGAAAAGCGCGATATAAATCTAGGTAGATTAATAATTATTTTTTTTAAGCAATGACAGGTTAAAAAATATCCCACTAAAATTATCTGGAATCCACTCAAGTGTTAAAAAATAAGTTCTATATTTTTAATTTTAATTGCAACTCTTAAATCTCTAGATCAGCTTCAGATTTGTTTGGTTATTTTTTCAAATTTGTATGTTTTGGTTTGTTTTATGCCCTTTTTGTCAGAGACAACCTATTTTTTATAATACAAACACACATTTTCAAAGTGGAATATTTAATGTGAATTAATTAGATGCTTGAATAGATGAATAATTATTTTTTTTAAGCAATGACAGGTTAAAAAATATCCCACTAAAATGATCTGGAATCCACCCAAAAGTTTTTAAAAATTAGTTCTATATTTTTAATTTCAATTACAAAACTTAAATCTCTAGATGATCTTCAGATTTGTTTGGTTATTTTTTCAAAATTGTATTATTTTTGTTTTTTTTTTATGTCCTTTTTGTCATAGAAAACACTTTTTATTATAAAAACATAAATTTTCAAAGTGGAATATTTAATGTGAATTAATTGGAAGCTTGAATAGATCAATCATTTTTTTTTTTTTAAGGAATGACAGTTTAAAAAATATCCCACTAGAATTATCTGGAATCCACCCAAAAATTTAAAAAAAAAATAAGATCTATATTTTTTATTTCAATTACAAAACTTAAATCTCTAGATGATCTTCAGATTTGTTTTTTGATTTTTTTTCAAATTTGTATTTTTTTTGTTTTTTTTTTATGCCCTTTTTGTCAGATAAAACATAGTTTTCTATTATAAAAACACACATTTTCAAAGTGGAATATTTAATGTGAATTAATTGGAAGCTTGAATAGATCAATCATTATTTTTTTTTTTAAGGAATGACAGGTTAAAAAATATCCCACTTAAATTATCTGGAATCCACTCAAAAGTTTTAAAAAATAAGTTTTAATTTTAATTGCAACTCTTAAATCTCTACATTAGCTTCAGATTTCTTTGGTTATTTTTTCAAATTTGTATGTTTTGGTTTGTTTTATGTCCTTTTTGTCAGAGAAAACCTATTTTTTATTATATAAACATAAATTTTCAAAGTGGAATATTTAATGTGAATTAATTGGATGCTTGAATAGATCAATAATTTTTTTTTTTAAGCAATGACAGGTTAAAAAATATCCCACTAAAATGATCTGGAATCCACCCAAAAGTTTTAAAAAAATAGTTTTATATTTTTAATTTTAATTACAAAACTTAAATCTCTAGATGATCTTCAGATTTGTTTGGTTATTTTTTCAAAATTGTATTATTTTTGTTTGTTTTATGTCCTTTTTGTCATAGAAAACACTTTTTATTATAAAAACATACATTTTCAAAGTGGAATATTTAATGTGAATTAATTAGAAGCTTTAATAGCTCAATAATTCTTTTTTTAAGCAATGACAGGTTAAAAAATATCCCACTAAAATTATATGGAGTCCACCCAAAAATTAAAAAAAAAAATATGATCTATATATTAAATTTCAATTACAAAACTTAAATCTCTAGATGATCTTCAGATTTGTTTGTTTTTTTGTTTTTTTCAAATTTGTATTTTTTTTGTTTGTTTTATGTCCTTTTTGTCATAGAAAACACTTTTTATTATAAAAACATACATTTTCAAAGTGGAATATTTAATGTGAATTAATTGGAAGCTGGAATAGAGCAATCATTATTTTTTTTAAGGAATGACAGGTTAAAAAATATCCCACTAAAATTATCTGGAATCCACTCAAAAGTTTTAAAAAATAAGTTCTATATTTTTTATTTTAATTACAAAACTTAAATCTCTAGATGATCTTCAGATTTGTTGGGTTATTTTTTTAAATGTGTATTTTTTTTTTTTTTAATGCCCTTTTTGTCAGATAAAACATAGTTTTGTATTATAAAAACACACATTTTCAAAGTGGAATATTTAATGTGAATTAATTGGAAGCTTGAATAGATCAATATTTTTTTTTTTTTAAGGAATGACAGGTTAAAAAATATCCCACTTAAATTATCTGGAATCCACTCAAAAGTTTTAAAAAATAAGTTTTAATTTTAATTGCAACTCTTAAATCTCTAGATTAGCTTCAGATTTCTTTGGTTATTTTTTCAAATGTGTATGTTTTGGTTTGTTTTATGTCCTTTTTGTCATAGAAAACCTACTTTTTATTATATAAACACAAATTTTCAAAGTGGAATATTTAATGTGAATTAATTGAAAGCTGGAATAGATCAATATTTTTTTTTTTTTTAAAGGAATGACAGGTTAAAAAATATCCCACTAAAATTATCTGGAATCCACCCATCCATCCATTTCCTACCGCTTATTCCCTTTTGGGGTCACAAAAGTTTTAAAAAACAAGTTCTATATTTTTAATTTTAATTACGAAACCTAAATCTCTAGGTGATCTTTCAGATTTGTTTGGTTATTTTTTCAAAACTGTATTATTTTTGTTTGTTTTATGTCCTTTTTGTCATGGAAAACACTTTTTATTATAAAAACATCAATTGTCAAAGTGGAATATTTAATGTGAATTAATTGGAAGCTTTAAAAGCTCAACAATTATTTTTTTAAGCAATGACAGGTTAAAAAATATCCCACTTAAATGATCTGGAATCCACCCAAAAGTTTTAAAAAATGAGTTTTATATTTTTATTTTTAATTACAAAACTTAAATCTCTAGATGATCTTTCAGATTTGTTTGGTTATTTTTTCAAAATTGTATTATTTTTGTTTGTTTTATGTCCTTTTTGTCATAGAAAACACTTTTTATTATAAAAACATACATTTTCAAAGTGGAATATTTAATGTGAATTAATTGGAAGCTGGAATAGATCAATCTTTTTTTTTTTTTAAGGAATGACAGGTTAAAAAATATCCCACTAAAATTATTGGGAATCCACTCAAGTGTTAAAAAATAAGTTTTAATTTTAATTGCAACTCTTAAATCTCTAGATTAGCTTCAGATTTGTTTGGTTATTTTTTCAAATTTGTATATTTTGGTTTGTTTTATGTCCTTTTTGTCAGAGAAAACCAATTTTTTATTATATAAACATACATTTTCAAAGTAGAATATTTAATGTGAATTAATTAGAAGCTTTAATAGCTCAATAATTATTTTTTTAAGCAATGACAGGTTAAAAAATATCCCACTAAAATTATCTGGAGTCCACCCAAAAATTAAAAAAAAAAATAAGATCTATATTTTAAATTTCAATTACAAAACTTAAATCTCTAGATGATCTTCAGATTTGTTTTTTTTTTGTTGTTTTTTTCAAATTTGTATTTTTTTTGTTTTTTTTATGCCCTTTTTGTCAGATAAAACACAGTTTTGTATTATAAAAACACACATTTTCAAAGTGGAATATTTAATGTGAATTAATTGGAAGCTTGAATAGATCAATCATTATTTATTTTTTTAAGCACTGACAGGTTAAAAAATATCCCACTTAAATTATCTGGAATCCACTCAAAAGTTTTAAAAAATAAGTTTTAATTTTAATTGCAACTCTTAAATCTCTTGATTAGCTTCAGATTTCTTTGGTTATTTTTTCAAATTTGTATATTTTGGTTTGTTTTATGTCCTTTTTGTCAGAGAAAACCTATTTTTTATTATATAAACATACATTTTCAAAGTAGAATATTTAATGTGAATTAATTGGAAGCTTGAATAGATCAATAATTATTTTTTTAAGCAATGACAGGTTAAAAAATATCCCACTAAAATTATCTGGAATCCACCCATCCATCCATTACTACCGCTTATTCCCTTTTGGGGTCAACAAAAGTTTTAAAAAACAAGTTCTATATTTTTAATTTTAATTACGAAACCTAAATCTCTAGGTGATCTTTCAGATTTGTTTGGTTATTTTTTCAAAACTGTATTATTTTTGTTTGTTTTATGTCCTTTTTGTCATGGAAAACACTTTTTATTATAAAAACATCAATTGTCAAAGTGGAATATTTAATGTGAATTAATTGGAAGCTTTAAAAGCTCAACAATTATTTTTTTAAGCAATGACAGGTTAAAAAATATCCCACTTAAATGATCTGGAATCCACCCAAAAGTTTTAAAAAATGAGTTTTATATTTTTATTTTTAATTACAAAACTTAAATCTCTAGATGATCTTTCAGATTTGTTTGGTTATTTTTTCAAAATTGTATTATTTTTGTTTGTTTTATGTCCTTTTTGTCATAGAAAACACTTTTTATTATAAAAACATACATTTTCAAAGTGGAATATTTAATGTGAATTAATTGGAAGCTGGAATAGATCAATCTTTTTTTTTTTTTAAGGAATGACAGGTTAAAAAATATCCCACTAAAATTATTGGGAATCCACTCAAGTGTTAAAAAATAAGTTTTAATTTTAATTGCAACTCTTAAATCTCTAGATTAGCTTCAGATTTGTTTGGTTATTTTTTCAAATTTGTATATTTTGGTTTGTTTTATGTCCTTTTTGTCAGAGAAAACCAATTTTTTATTATATAAACATACATTTTCAAAGTAGAATATTTAATGTGAATTAATTAGAAGCTTTAATAGCTCAATAATTATTTTTTTAAGCAATGACAGGTTAAAAAATATCCCACTAAAATTATCTGGAGTCCACCCAAAAATTAAAAAAAAAAATAAGATCTATATTTTAAATTTCAATTACAAAACTTAAATCTCTAGATGATCTTCAGATTTGTTTTTTTTTTGTTGTTTTTTTCAAATTTGTATTTTTTTTGTTTTTTTTATGCCCTTTTTGTCAGATAAAACACAGTTTTGTATTATAAAAACACACATTTTCAAAGTGGAATATTTAATGTGAATTAATTGGAAGCTTGAATAGATCAATCATTATTTATTTTTTTAAGCACTGACAGGTTAAAAAATATCCCACTTAAATTATCTGGAATCCACTCAAAAGTTTTAAAAAATAAGTTTTAATTTTAATTGCAACTCTTAAATCTCTTGATTAGCTTCAGATTTCTTTGGTTATTTTTTCAAATTTGTATATTTTGGTTTGTTTTATGTCCTTTTTGTCAGAGAAAACCTATTTTTTATTATATAAACATACATTTTCAAAGTAGAATATTTAATGTGAATTAATTGGAAGCTTGAATAGATCAATAATTATTTTTTTAAGCAATGACAGGTTAAAAAATATCCCACTAAAATTATCTGGAATCCACCCATCCATCCATTACTACCGCTTATTCCCTTTTGGGGTCAACAAAAGTTTTAAAAAACAAGTTCTATATTTTTAATTTTAATTACAAAACCTAAATCTCTAGATGATCTTCAGATTTGTTTAGTTATTTTTTCAAAACTATATTATTTTTGTTTGTTTTAATTCCTTTTTGTCATAGAAAACACTTTTTATTATAAAAACATCAATTGTCAAAGTGGAATATTTAATGTGAATTAATTGGAAGCTTTAAAAGCCCAACAATTATTTCTTTAAGCAATGACAGGTTAAAAAATATCCCACTTAAATGATCTGGAATCCACCCAAAAGTTTTAAAAAATGAGTTTTATATTTTTATTTTTAATTACAAAACTTAAATCTCTAGATGATCTTCAGATTTGTTTGGTTATTTTTTCAAAACTGTATTATTCTTGTTTGTTTTATGTCCTTTTTGTCATAGAAAACACTTTATTATAAAAATATACATCTTCAAAGTGGAATATTTAATGTGAATTAATTAGAAGCTTTAATAGCTCAATAATTATTTTTTTTAAGCAATGACAGGTTAAAAAATATCCCACTTAAATTATCGGGAATCCACTCAAGTGTTAAAAAATAAGTTTTAATTTCAATTGCAACTCTTAAATCTCTAGATTAGCTTCAGATTTGTTTGGTTATTTTTTCAAATTTGTATATTTTGGTTTGTTTTATGTCCTTTTTGTCATAGAAAACACTTTTTTTATTATAAAAACATACATTTTCAAAGTGGAATATTTAATGTTAATTAATTGGAAGCTTGAATAGATCAATCATTATTTTTTTTTAAGCAATGACAGGTTAAAAAATATCCCACTAAAATTATATGGAGTCCACCCAAAAATTAAAAAAAAAATAAGATCTATATTTTAAATTTCAATTACAAAACTTAAATCTCTAGATGATCTTCAGATTTGTTTTTTTGTTTTTTTTCAAATTTGTATTTTTTTTGTTTTTTTTATGCCCTTTTTGTCAGATAAAACATAGTTTTGTATTATAAAAACACACATTTTCAAAGTGGAATATTTAATGTGAATTAATTGGAAGCTTGAATAGATCAATCATTATTTATTTTTTTAAGGAATGACAGGTTAAAAAATATCCCACTTAAATTATCTGGAATCCACTCAAAAGTTTTAAAAAATAAGTTTTAATTTTAATTGCAACTCTTAAATCTCTAGATTAGCTTCAGATTTCTTTGGTTATTTTTTCAAATTTGTATATTTTGGTTTGTTTTATGTCCTTTTTGTCAGAGAAAACCTATTTTTTATTATATAAACATACATTTTCAAAGTAGAATATTTAATGTGAATTAATTGGATGCTTGAATAGATCAATAATTATTTTTTTAAGCAATGACAGGTTAAAAAATATCCCACTAAAATTATCTGGAATCCACCCATCCATCCATTACTACCGCTTATTCCCTTTTGGGGTCAACAAAAGTTTTAAAAAACAAGTTCTATATTTTTAATTTTAATTACAAAACCTAAATCTCTAGATGATCTTCAGATTTGTTTAGTTATTTTTTCAAAACTATATTATTTTTGTTTGTTTTATGTCCTTTTTGTCATAGAAAACACTTTTTATTATAAAAACATACATTTTCAAAGTGGAATATTTAATGTGAATTAATTAGAAGCTTTAATAGCTCAATAATTATTTTTTTTTAAGCAATGACAGGTTAAAAAATATCCTACTAAAATGATCTGGAATCCACTCAAAAGTTTTAAAAAATAAGTTCTATATTTTTTATTTTAATTACAAAACTTAAATCTCTAGATGATCTTCAGATTTGTTTGGTTATTTTTTCAAAATTTTATTATTTTTGTTTGTTTTATGTCCTTTTCGTCATAAAAAACACTTTTATTACATACATTTTCAAAGAGGAAGTTAAAAAATATCCCACTTAAATTATCTGGAATCCACCCATAAATAAAAAAAAAATAAGATCTATATTTTAAATTTCAATTACAAAACTTAAATCTGTAGATGATCTTCAGATTTGTTTTTTGTTTTTTTTCAAATTTGTATTTTTTTTGTTTTTTTTATGCCCTTTTTGTCAGATAAAAATAGTTTTCTATTATAAAAACACACATTTTCAAAGTAGAATATTTAATATGAATTAATTGGAAGCTTGAATAGATCAATCATTATTTTTTTTAAGGAATGACAGGTTAAAAAATATCCCACTCAAATTATCGGGAATTCACTCAAGTGTTAAAAAATAAGTTTTAATTTTAATTGCAACTGTTAAATCTCTAGATCAGCTTCAGATTTGTTTGGTTATTTTTTCAAATTTGTATATTTTGGTTTGTTTTATGTCCTTTTTGTCAGAGAAAACCTATTTTTTATTATATAAACATACATTTTCAAAGTGGAATATTTAATGTGAATTAATTGGATGTTTTGAATAGATCAATAATTATTTTTTTAAGCAATGACAGGTTAAAAAATATCCCACTAAAATTATCTGGAATCCACCCATCCATCCATTTTCTACCGCTTATTCCCTTTTGGGGTCCCAAAAGTTTTAAAAAACAAGTTCTATATTTTTAATTTTAATTACAAAACCTAAATCTCTAGATGATCTTCAGATTTGTTTGGTTATTTTTTCAAAACTGTATTATTTTTGTTTGTTTTATGTCCTTTTTGTCATAGAAAACACTTTTTTATTATAAAAACATCACTTTTCAAAGTGGAATATTTAATGTGAATTAATTGGAAGCTTTAATAGCTCAATAATTATTTTTTTAAGCAATGACAGGTTAAAAAATATCCCACTTAAATTATCTGGAATTCACCCAAGTGTTAAAAAATAAGTTTTAATTTTAATTGCAACTCTTAAATCTCTAGATCAGCTACAGATTTCTTTGGTTATTTTTTCAAATGTGTATGTTTTGGTTTGTTTTATGTCCTTTTTGTCAAAGAAAACCTACTTTTTATTATATAAACACAAATTTTCAAAGTGGAATATTTAATGTGAATTAATTGGAAGCTGGAATAGATCAATATATTTTTTTTTTAAGCAATGACAGGTTAAAAAATATCCTACTAAAATTATCTGGAATCCACTCAAAAGTTTTAAAAAATAAGTTCTATATTTTTAATTTTAATGACAATGCTTAAATCTCTAGATCAGCTTCAGATTTGTTTAGTTATTTTTTCAAATTTGTATTTTTTTTTTTGTGGCCTTTTTGTCAGCTAAAACACAGTTTTGTATTATAAAAACACACATTTTCAAAGTAGAATATTTAATGTGAATTAATTGGAAGCTTGAATAGATCAATAATTATTTTTTTAAGCAATGACAGGTTAAAAAATATCCCACTAAAATTATCGGGAATCCACTCAAGTGTTAAAAAATAATTTCTATATTTTTAATTTTAATGACAATGCTTAAATCTCTAGATCAGCTTCAGATTTGTTAAGTTATTTTTCAAATTTTTGGTTTGTTTTATGCTCTTCTTGTTAAAGAAAACTTGTTTTATATGGCAAACAAGTGGAATATTTGATTTTAAAAAGTGCACTTCGCCTGTCAGACATGTAGTCTTGGGGTTCAGAAGTGAATACACCCTGACTCGACCTGCAGT
>NC_084625.1:10815822-10950822 GCF_033978795.1 Nerophis ophidion
GACGGAGTGGCATAAAATTTGTATTTCTCTGGCATGTTGAAGAAAGTTATACATGTAAACCACGGGTGTCTAAAGTGCGGCCCTGGGGCCATTTGCGGCTTGCAGGTAATTTCTTAACGACATTTTAAAAATACGATTGAAAAATTTTTAAAACGTAAAAAGTGATATAAAGGAGCAAACGGGTGAAATGTAACAAGAAAATGTCGCAATGTTTACTCTAATAACACAAAGCTGCCATGCAGGCTGTTTCTTTCTTTAAAAAATAATAATGAATCAAAATCATTGTCATTATGAATTATTGACCTATTCAAGGCTCCAATTATTTCACGTTAAATTTTCCACTTTTACATATTTTTTGGGGGGAAAATGTTGCATATTTTTAAAGAAGGGCCTAAAATGAACAAACAAAAAACATAAACAACAAAAAAAATTATAATTGACGGGAAGATTTGAAGTTGATCTTGAGATTATTGTGTTAAAAGTAAACAGTAAAAAAAATTATAGTTTATTTTCTAACAGTTTAATGAGTAGGACCCTTTTAAGTGTCATTGCTCAAAAAAAAATAATTAATTAAAATCAATGGTGTTATGAGTTATTGACCTTTTTAATGCTCCAATTATTATATACTGTATTTCCTTGAATTGCCGCCGGGGCGCTAATTAGTTTAAAACCTCTTCTCACTCCTGCGCTTACCAAAGACATGCGGTAAAAGTAAGCATGCGCTAATTACTTCAAAACCTCTTCTCACTCCTGCGCTTACCAAAGGCATGCGGTAAAAGTAAGCATGCGCTAATTATTTTAAAACCTCTTCTCACTCCGGCACTTACTAAAGGTATGCAGTAAAAATTTGAGTGTGATGTAAGCTTGGACCTTAAATCCTACTGAATAGCTCTTAATCTTCTTCCTTTTACGCGATTTCAAATGACCGGTATTGAAATCAGGCTCCTCCATTTTGAAAATGATGACAGGGGAAGTGTCACTCGTGACGTCACCAGTTTAACCAGGCGGTAATACTAAGCATGCGCTAATTATTTTGGGAAGCAAATTTGACCCGGCAGTAATTCAAGGCAGGCACATACTATAAACCCTGCGGCAATTCAAGGAAATACGGTAATCTCAAATATTCCACGTAAAAAAATTATTGGGTGAAAATATTGCATATTTTGTGATTTTTCAATGAAAAAAAAAAAAATTTTTGTGACAAAAAGAGCAAACAACTTAAATCTTCAAAATCATTATATTGACAGATAGTCCTAATGTTGATCTAGAGATTTAAAACTTGAATAATAATAAAAATAATAATACTGAATAATGACACATTTTTTATATTTTTTTGACCAAAACCCTTTAGGGTCCCTGGGATCAAGCCTGAGTGGAGGCCCAAATGTATATTTTTTTATTAATATATATTGTATTGTTTTTTTAAAATAAATAATATCAAAATGGCCCCTGCTTGCTTTGATTTTTCAGTGTGCGGACCTCAGTGGATAAAGTTTGGACACCCCTGATGTAAACAAACTACGGTGTGTTCAAGGACCGCCAAAATTAGGACAAAACGGCGCTCGCCAAATACTCTCATCAGAGAATCATTTATAACATACAGTATATATCCATCCATTTTCTACCGCTTATTCCCTTATGGGGTCGCGGGGGGGGGGCTGGCGCCTATCTCAGCTACAATCGGGCGGAAGGCGGTGTACACCCTGGACAAGTCGCCACCTCATCACAGTATATAATATAATATATATTTCGCCAAATACTCTCATCAGAGAATCATTTATAACATACAGTAATTATCCATCCATTTTCTACCGCTTATTCCCTTTTGGGGTCGCTGGCGCCTATCTCAGCTACAATCGGGCGGAAGGCGGGGTACACCCTGGACAAGTCGCCACCTCATCCCAACATACAGTATATAATATAATATATATTTCGCCAAATACTCTCATCAGAGAATCATTTATAACATACAGTATATATCCATCCATTTCCTACCGCTTATTCCCTTTCGGGGTCGCGGGGGACGCTGGCGCCTATCTCAGCTACAATCGGGCGGAAGGCGGTGTACACCCTGGACAAGTCGCCACCTCATCACAGTATATAATATAATATATATTTTGCCAAATACTCTCATCAGAGAATCATTTATAACATACAGTATATATCCATCCATTTCCTACCGCTTATTCCCTTTTGGGGGCGCTGGCGCCTATCTCAGCTATAATCGGGCGGAAGGCGGGGTACACCCTGGACAAGTCGCCACCTCATCCCAACATACAGTATATAATATAATATATATTTCGCCAGATACTCTCATCAGAGAATCATTTATAACATACAGTATATATCCATCCATTTTCTACAGCTTATTCCCTTTCGGGATCACGGGTGGCGCTGGTGCCTATCTCAGCTACAATCGGGCGGAAGGCGGGGTACACCCTGGACAAGTCGCCAACTCATCGCAGCATACAGTATATAATATAATATATATTTCGCCAAATACTCTCATCAGAGAATCATTTATAACATACAGTATATATCCATCCATTTTCTACAGCTTATTCCCTTTCGGGATCACGGGTGGCGCTGGCGCCTATCTCAGCTACAATAATCATTAACTTTGGAATTTGATGCCAGCAACACGTGACAAAGAAGTTGGGAAAGGTGGCAATAAATACTGATAAAGTTGAGGAATGCTCATCAAACACTTATATGGAACATACCACAGGTGTGCAGGCTAATTGGTAACAGGTGGGTGCCATGATTGGGTATAAAAACAGCTTCCCAAAAAATGCTCAGTCTTTCACAAGAAAGGATGGGGCGAGGTACACCCCTTTGTCCACAACTGCGTGAGCAAATAGTCAAACAGTTTAAGAACAACGTTTCTCAAAGTACAATTGCAAGAAATTTAGGGATTTTAACATCTACGGTCCATAATATCATCAAAAGGTTCAGAGAATCTGGAGAAATCACTCCACGTAAGCGGCATGGCCGGAAACCAACATTGAATGACCGTGACCTATCAAAAACCAACATTGAATGACCGTGACCTTCGATCCCTCTGTATCAAAAACCGACATCAAACTCTAAAGGATATCACCACATGGGCTCAAGAACACTTCAGAAAACCACTGTCAATAAATACAGTTGGTCGCTACATCTGTAAGTGCAAGTTAAAGCTCTACTATGCAAAGCGAAAGCCACATATCAACAACATCCAGAAACGCCGCGGGCTTCTCTGGGCCCGGGATCATCTAAAATGGACTGATGCAAAGTGGAAAAGTGTTCTGTGGTCCGACAAGTCCACATTTCAAATTGTTTTTGGAAATATTCGACATCGTGTCATCCGGACCAAAGGGGAAGCGAACCATCCAGACTGTTATCGACGCAAAGTTCAAAAGCCAGCATCTGCGTTGGTATGGGGGTGCATTAGAGCCCAAGGCACGGGTAACTTACACATCTGTGAAGGCACCATTAATGCTGAAAGGTACATACTGATTTTAGAACAAAATCTAAGCGCCTTCTTTTTCATGGACGCCCCTGCTTATTTCAGCAAGACAATGCCAAGCCACATTTAGCACGTGTCCGGCGGGCCAGACTAAAAAAGCATAATGGGCCTTAAATTGCCCAGGTCTGTTTTATTCCATTATTTATGTTTTTTTATACATTTTTCATTAGTATTTTTAGAATGTGCTGGGGGCCGTCAAAAATTAAGCTGCGTGTTTCAAATGGCCCCCGGGCCACAAGCTGGTGACCCCTGCTTTAATTGACGTATCATGCTACAATATGTTTACTAATTAGGTGTAATACTGACTTGTAATAAACATGCTTAAATGATCTTTATATTCATCCAACTTGTATTGTGCAGGTTTCCCTAATTTTGTGTTCCAAACATGTGCTTCTCAAACTACCTCAGAAAACACAAGTACCAGCATATTGAGCAACATTAAAATACATTAGCATAGTAGGTCTAAGTATTCATTAAAACCAAATATTGTAATTTTGCAAGTATATTTAATAGTTTTGGCCACTGTAACTACACACAGTTTGAACAGTCACACTGTGTTTGAATATAGGAATATATTTTATTCTAGTGATTCTGCGGTGTACCACTAGATGGAGCCCACGTACCACAGTTTGAGGATCCCTGCTCTACTGTAAGTTTTTTGTGTGTGTGTGTGTGTGTGTGTGTGTGTGTGTGTTTTCCCCCCAGGTGAGTGTTGGGACCGTTGCTATGGCGAACAGAGGACCCAGTTACGGACTGAGCCGGGAGGTGCAGGAGAAGATCGAGCAGAAGTACGACCCGGACCTGGAGCAGAGGCTGGTGGACTGGATCGTGGCCCAGTGTGGAGGCGGCGTGGAGAAGCCCGTGACGGGCAGGCAGGGCTTCCAGCAATGGCTGATGGACGGAATCGTGAGTGGAAGAAAATATATACAAGACAGGATGGGAAGCAACATTTTATCAGCTGTTGCTGATAACACTTCAAGTAATTCATTGAAGTTTATTATTCAAAACGCTTGCAATTTCATGCAAGTATGGAGCCAGAACACTGACACTAAGTTTTGGCATGGAAATGTTTTATTAGGGACCGAGGACCCTATTGTATTTCTAAGGTTTTATTATTATATACCGCCGCCTCTTTGAGCTGTAATTTGACCCCCTTAACATGCTTCAAAACTCACCAAATTTTACACACACATCCGGACTGGCGAAAATTGCCATCTAATAACAAAACCAAACCCCAAAATTCTAAATTGCGTCCCTTAGGAAAAAACTTAGACATAACTGTGTGTGACTTCCATTAGGAATGTCGTAGAGACATGACAAAAAAACCTCTATGTAGGTCTGACTTAGACCTAGATTTCATACACTGACTTCCTTCAGCAAAAATCAACAGGAAGTTGGCAAAAAAACCCTTCAAAACGAAAGTTTCCAAACAAATGTCATTTTTGCCTCTTTGAACTGTAATTTGACCCCCTTAAAATGCTTCAAAACCCACCAAATTGGACACACATCAGGACTGGCGAAAATTGCGATCTAATAAAAAAAAACCAAACCCCAAAACTCAAAATTGCGCTCTAGCGCCCCCTAGGAATAAAACAGACAAAACTAATCCTAGGAAGAAAACACGGAGAAAACTGCTTGTAACTTCCGGTAGAAATGTCAGAGAGACATGAAACAAAAACCTCTATGTAGGTCTCACTTAGACCTACATTTCAATAATCGACATCCTTCAGCAAAAATCAACAGGAAGTTGGCAAAAAACCCTTCAAAAAAAAAGTTTCCTAAAAAATGTCATTTTTGCCTCTTTGAACTGTAATTTGACCCCCTTAAAATGCTTCAAAACTCACCAAACTGGACACACACATCAGGACTGGCGAAAATTGCCATCTAATAAAAAAACCAAACCTCAAAATTCTAAATTGCGCCCCTTAGGAAAAAACTTAGACATAACTGTGTGTAACTTCCGTTAGGAAGACATGACACAAAAACCTCTATGTAGGTCTGACTTAGACCTAGATTTCATACACTGACTTCCTTCAGCAAAAATCAACAGGAAGTTGGCAAAAAAAACCTTCAAAACGAAAGTTTCCTAAAAAATTTCATTTTTTGCCTCTTTGAGCTGTAATTTGACCCCCTTAAAATGCTTCAAAACCCACCAAACTGGACACACACATCAGGACTGGCGAAAATTGCGATCTAATAAAAAAAAAAAAAAACAACCCAAAACTCAAAATTGCGCTCTAGCGTCCCCTAGGAATAAAACAGACAAAACTAATCCTAGGAAGAAAACACGGACAAAACTGCTTGTAACTTCCGGTAGAAATGTCAGAGAGACATGAAACAAAACCCTCTATGTAGGTCTCACTTAGACCTACATTTCAATAATCAACTTCCTTCAGCAAAAATCAACAGGAAGTTGGCAAAAAACCCTTCAAAACAAAAGTTTCCTAAAAAATTAAATTTTTGCCTCTTTGAACTGTAATTTGACCCACTTAAAATGCTTCAAAACTCACCAAACTGGACACACACAGCAGGACTGGCAAAAATTGCGATCTAATATAAAAACCAAACCCCAAAACTCAAAATTGCGCACTAGCGTCCCCTAGGATTAAAACAGACAAAACTAATCCTAGGAAGAAAACACGGACAAAACTGCTTGTAACTTCCGGTAGAAATGTCAGAGAGACATGAAACAAAAACTTCTATGTAGGTCTCACTTAGACCTACATTTCAATAATCGACATCCTTTAGCAAAAATCAACAGGAAGTTGGCAAAAAACCCTTCAAAACAAAAGTTTCCTAAGAAATGTCATTTTTGCCTCTTTGAACTGTAATTTGACCCCCTTAAAATGCTTCAAAACTCACCAAACTGGACACACACATCAGGACTGGCGAAAATTGCCATCTAATAAAAAAACCAAACCTCAAAATTCTAAATTGCGCCCCTTAGGAAAAAACTTAGACATAACTGTGTGTAACTTCCGTTAGGAAGACATGACACAAAAACCTCTATGTAGGTCTGACTTAGACCTAGATTTCATACACTGACTTCCTTCAGCAAAAATCAACAGGAAGTTGGCAAACACCCCTTCAAAACAAAAGTTTCCTAAAAAATTTAATTTTTGCCTCTTTGAGCTGTAATTTGAACCCCTTAAAATGCTTCAAAACTCACCAAACTGGACACACACATCAGGACTGGCGAAAATTGGGATCTAATAAAAAAAACAAAACCCCAAAACTCAAAATTGCGCTCTAGCGCCCCCTAGGAATAAAACAGACAAAACTGCTCCTAGGAAGAAAACACAGACAAAACTGATTGTAACGTCCAGTAGAAATGTCAGAGAGACATGAAACAAAAACTTCTATGTAGGTCTCACTTAGACTTACATTTCAATAATCGACATCCTTCAGCAAAAATCAACAGGAAGTTGGCAAAAACCCTTCAAAACAAAAGTTTCCTAAAAAATGTCATTTTTGCCTCTTTGAACTGTAATTTGACCCCCTTAAAATGCTTCAAAACTCACCAAACTGGACACACACATCAGGACTGGCGAAAATTGCCATCTAATAAAAAAAAAAAAAAACTCAAAATTCTAAATTGCGCCCCTTAGGAAAAAACTTAGACATAACTGTGTGTAACTTCCGTTAGGAAGACATGACACAAAAACCTCTATGTAGGTCTGACTTAGACCTAGATTTCATACACTGACTTCCTTCAGCAAAAATCAACAGGAAGTTGGCAAAAAAACCCTTCAAAACAAAAGTTTCCTAAAAAATTTTATTTTTTTCCTCCTTTGAGCTGTAATTTGACCCACTTAAAATGCTTCAAAACTCACCAAACTGGACACACACATCAGGACTGGCGAAAATTGCGACCTAATATAAAAACCAAACCCCAAAACTCAAAATTGCGCTCTAGCGTCCCCTAGGAATAAAACAGACAAAACTGCTCTTAGGAAGAAAACACAGACAAAACTGCTTGTAACGTCCGGTAGAAATGTCGGAGAGACATGAAACAAAAACCTCTAAGTAGGTCTCACTTAGACCTACATTTTAATAATCGACATCCTTCAGCAAAAATCAACAGGAAGTTGGCAAACACCCCTTCAAAACAAAAGTTTCCTAAAAAATTAAATGTTTGCCTCTTTGAGCTGTAATTTGACCCCCTTAAAATGCTTCAAAACTCACCAAACTGGACACACACATCAGGACTGGCGAAAATTGCGATCTAATAAAAAAACCAAACCCCAAAACTCAAAATCGGCTCTAGCGTCCCCTAGGAATAAAACAGACAAAACTGCTCCTAGGAAGAAAACATAGACCAAACTGCTTGTAACTTCCGGTAGAAATGTCAGAGAGACATGAAACAAAAACCTCTATGTAGGTCTCACTTAGACCTACATTTTAATAATCAACATCCTTCAGCAAAAATCAACAGGAAGTTGGCAAACACCCCTTCAAAACAAAAGTTTCCTAAAAAATTAAATATTTGCCCCTTTGAGCTGTAATTTGACCCCCTTAAAATGCTTCAAAACTCACCAAACTGGACACACACATCAGGACTGGCAAAAATTGCGACCTAATATAAAAATCAAACCCCAAAACTCAAAATTGCGCTCTAGCATCCCCTTGGAATAAGACAGACAAAACTGCTTGTAACGTCCGGTAGAAATGTCAGAGAGACATGAAACAAAAACCTCTATGTAGGTCTCACTTAGACCTACATTTCAATAAGCAACATCCTTCAGCAAAAATCAACAGGAAGTTGGCAATTACCTCTTTAAAGCAAAAGTTTTTTAAAAACCCGTCACCTTTTTTCAAACATTATCTCCTCTGAGCGCGTTTGTTGTGTCGGCTTCAAATTGCACATGAAAGAGATTGAACCGTTCTGATTGAAAGTTGCGGAAAGAGTTTTTTAACTGCTCCGGTTTTGATTTTACAAGCCTTTAAAGAACAGCTGTGCTGCTGCCGTCTCAAGATGGCCGCTTAATAGCAAGAAGTACCAGCGTGACCACACAATGCAGAGAAGGTAGGTACTGTGCTGGTAAAGATATGTTGACTTGGTGAAAGAAGGAGGCACCAGTTTGACACCAGGATACAGAGAAGGTAGGTAAAGTGCAGGTAAAGATATGTTGTCTGGGTGATGGTTAGAAGCACCACCGTGTATGGGTGACAGAAAGAAGCACCAGTGTGACCCCAGGATGCAGGGAAGGAAGGTAATGTGCAGGTAAAGATATGTTAAACGGGTAAAGCCAGGAAACACCAGCAAAAGTCGGTCCTGTCCATCGCTGCTTGCAGCTTTAATTTTTATTGTTTTTCAAAGTCTACTTCCTGATTTTATCACATAATTAAAAAAATAAAAAAATCCACTTTGTATCAATGTCAGTGTTTTGGCACCAAACGGGGGATTATATCGGCCGGGCATATATAATCAGCACTGATGTTTTCACATATATCGCTATCTGCCTTTTTTTAATCACTATTCAAACAAATTATAATTAGTGAAGTAGTTAGTAATAACCACTACTTAATAATAAATGGTGAAGTAGATAGTAATAACCACTGCTTAACCTTCCTCTTGTGTTAACTTTCTGTTACCATCTCTTATGTTAACGGGTCGGTTTTCACCCATGTCTTAAATCAGCTGTAAAATACACTAAAAACAATTATCTATCATCCAATTTGTTTCTCATCTCTTGTTTACCTCGTTAGGCTTCCTTATCCTTGAAAATATTGGTTTTAATATTTTTGGTTTGGGCCATTAGGCCTTTTTTTGTCAGTATACCCCTCGATTTCAATTTTTAAAAATGGTAAAACGAACCTCAAGATAATCATATAAATAAAAAAAAAAGGTTGTTGTGTTACCTAACTATTACTAAGGGGTATTAGAACACATCTCTTAAATAAATGTGTTTTATTTATTTTTTCATTTTAAGAATTTTAACTATAGTAACATCTATGGTGTTACGGGTCAATTTCGACCCATATATATTTACTTTAAGAAAAAGGCTAAAACGTATTTTTTTCAGTAACAGAAATCCAACATCAAACAAACAACAACCAACAACCAATCAAGCAAATGAAACCAAGAGAAATAGATTACTAGTTCCAAAACTAATAAAAAAACAAAATCAGAGTGGCAAAAAGTGACACTTTTAGTGTCCGTCTTTTGTTTGTTTTTGTACAGGATAACAAGGTAAAATGAGAATCCACTAAAGCTCACATGATTGGGAGAGGAGCTGGCTGTCAGTGTGTTCAGTTTTGGCTCTTATCATTGCTTTATCATCTTATTTTTATAACTGGGTCAAAACCGACCCTAACAACACCAAGGGCATAATTTCTACCAGAGCATTTTATAATTTAGTGAAAAAAAATTAAAATGTTTTATTTTGTTGACAAAGAGGTTCCTGACAAAGTCAAAAAGCTTTGATGCAAAAAAATAAATGTATGTTGTGTTTTTATGCATGTAAAAACTAAAACGGGTCGGTGCCGACCCTAACACAAGACGAAGGTTAAGCATAAATAGTGAAGTAAATAGTAATTGTAGAGGCATGTAACGTGGTTTGTGGAGCTCCCCCGGGTGTTGTGGTTATGGCGGTCATTTACGTTCTGGAAGTAGTTTGACATGTCCTTGGGTATCAGGGATGTGTAGCGGATTTTATAGACTAGGCTCAGTGCAAGTTGTTTTGTCCATGCTGAGCCAGCCCACTTTGTGGAGAAGTAGGTAGGAGTGAGGTGTGATCTGGGGTGGAGGTCTAGAAGTAACCTGACTAGCTTGATCTTGGATGTTTGGAGTCTAAATTTTTGGGTTTTGGAGGCACTGGGGTACCAGGAGGTGAAAGAAATCGAAAATGGGTTTAATGAGACTTCCCGCTAGAATCTCCATGGTGCTTTTGTTGACCAGAGAGGAGATTCTGTGGAGAAATTTTGTTCGTTGGTTGACCTTTTTACATTTAGATTAGATTTAGATTTATTGGTCCCCGTTGGGGAAACTCATTTTCACTGCCATACATTTAAAAAATAGACATTACACATCACAAAAATAACAAAAAGACATCATACATGACCAACAAATTTACAGGCTTGTCAGACAGGCCGGCTGTTAAGGGCGGCTATAGCTGCAGGGATAAAGCTTTTCTTGAAGCGGGCCCTCTGGGATTTGGTGGTACCTGTACCTTTTGATTACCTTGGTTGCCATTTTATCACAGGAAAGATTAGCCATAAATGGCAGGCCATCTGCAGTGGGCACACTAGTCCATAAGATATCTTACAAACGTTGCTTGGAACAGAAACTCTATGGACAATTAAACGAAATGCAAAATACTTTCGGTTCAAGGCAAAAAAAAACAGGAAGTGCATTTTCAAGCCGCAGCAACTGCAGTGAGCGAACCCATCCAAAAGATGGCACTACAGCACAAGCAAGAACACACCTTTCTAGTGTTGGAAACTATTTGTTGAATACAAAACATCACGGGGGAAAAATCGATAAATTAGCTGCACCATTTTATAAGCTGCAGGGTTCAAAGCATAGGTAAAAAGTAGCGGCTTATTGTCCAAAAAAACATGGTAAGCTCTTATTCTGAGGTATGTCTGCATTATGTTTGTAAAAGTGAAACAGACCATGGATTGATTAAAGTGGACCCCGTTAAACAAGTTGAAAAACGTATTCGGATGTTACCATTTAGTGGTCAATTGTACGGAATATGTACTGTACTGTACAATCTACTAATAAATCCATCCATCCATCTTCTTCTGCTTATCCGAGGTCGGGTCGCGGGGGCAGCAGCCCAAGCAGGGAAGCTCAGACTTCCTCTCCCCAGCCACTTCGTCCAGCTCTTCCCGGGGGATCCCGAGGCGTTCCCAGTCCTGCCGGGAGACATAGTCTTCCCAATGGGTCCTGGGTCTTCCCCGTGGCCTCCTACCGGTCGGACGTGCCTGAAACACCTCCCTAGGGAGGCATTCGGGTGGCATCCTGACCAGATGCCCGAACCACCTCATCTGGCTCCTCTTGATGTAGAGGAGCAGCGGCTTTTCTTTAAGGCCCTTCCCGGATGGCAGAGCTTCTCACCCTATCTCTAAGGGAGAGACCCGCCACCCGGCCACTTGTACCTGTGATCTTGTCCTTTCGGTCATAACCCAAAGTTCATGACCATAGGTGAGGATGGGAACGTAGATCGACCGGTAAATTGAGAGCTTTGCCTTCCGGCTCAGCTCCTTCTTCACCACAACGGATCGATACGGCGTCCGCTTTACTGAAGACCCCGCACCGATCCACCTGTCGACCTCACGATCCAGTCTTCCCTCACATTGTGAACAAGACTCTGAGGTACTTGAACTCCTCCACTTGAGACAGGATCTCCTCCCCAACCCGGAGATGGCACTCCACCATTTTCCAGGCGAGAACAATGGACTCGGTCTTGGAGGCGCTGATTCTCATCCCGGTCGCTTCACACTCGACTGCGAGATCTGGCCAGATGAAGCCATCAGGACCACATCATTTGCAAAAAGTACAGACTTAATTTTGCAGCCACCAAACCGGATCCCCTCAACGCCTTGACTGCGCCTAGAAATTCTGTCCATAAAAGTTATGAACAGAATCGGTGACAAAGGACAGCCTTGGCGGAGTCCAACCCTCACTGGAAACGTGTCCGACTTACTGCCCACAATGCCGACCAAGCTCTGACACTGATCTACTAATAAATGTCTCGATCAATCAGTCAAAACCTGATGAAGTCGTGTATTCGATGTTGTTGTTTCCAGATCCTGTGCCGACTCATCAACAGCCTCCACCCGAAGGGCAAGGAGCCCATCAAGAAGATTCCAGAATCCCAAATGGCCTTCAAGCAAATGGAGAAGATCTCGCTGTTCCTGCAGGCGGCAGAGGCCTACGGCGTCACCACCACTGACATATTCCAGACGGTCGACCTCTGGGAAGGTAAACCCTCAGCCGTCTTTGCGTCTTTGACTTCCTGTCAACCGGCCGTGTCATGCAGGGAAGGACATGGCCGCCGTGCAGAGGACCCTCATGGCCCTAGGGAGCGTGGCCGTCACCAAGGACGACGGGCAGTACAAAGGAGACCCGGACTGGTTCCACAGGTAAACCGCTTCTTCTCTACGTCCATGTGGCTCCCCCCAACCCCCAAGCCTAACTAACCCCCCGTTGGGCGGTGCAGGAAAGCCCAGGGCTACCGGAGAGAGTTCACGGAGGAGCAGCTGCGCCAAGGCCAGAGTCTGATCAGCCTGCAGATGGGAAGCAACCGCGGCGCCTCCCAGTCGGGTATGACGGGCTACGGTATGCACCGTCAGATCATGTAGACCAGCGCCTTCCTGCTCTAGCTTGCTTGTTTCTACTAACCTGCTGCCCGTGTAGCTCGGAGCCTCTCTCCCGTTTGCAGAACTCACTTACCTCAAACCGTCGCCGTACCTTTTTATTATTTCATGTTAGAGTAAAACCTGATGATCCTCGGGCCATGTGCCTTCAAAGCATGCCGTGTATTCTTCCTCGCCTTTAGCAAACACAATAGGCAGACAGGGCAGTGTCGCGGTAGTCCTCTTCACCTTGTGCCTGCTTCATGGCTTCTAGACCAGGACCGGGTCCTGGCGGACTGGCCTGCAACCGTAGCACATTTCTGTTGATGCTATAATTAGGTTTTTTTTAAATAAGATGGCGTGGAGGTGTTTTGTGAGCTGGCGAGTTCGTGTCATGTGCACTTTTATGTTTGTGTTTTGCACCATGTTTATATTTACTGGCAGGAAATAAAGGATGTGACAAGATGTCCGTGTGGATTCTTGCTGACGCCAAGGTTGGCATCGTTTCAATTTGATCGATTCCGCGTCCTTGTTTAAGTTCCTAACGATTACGATTATTTTAACAGGAAGGATCTTCAGCAATTTTAGCATAAATCCTCGTTTTTACCATACAACTAGAGCTGCAACAACTAATCGATTATCAAAAAAGTAGGCGATAAATTTCGTCATCGATTCTGTTTTAATTATTTTTTCCTAAACCTTTATTAATAAACTGCAACATTTACAAACAGCTGAGAAACAATAATCAAAATAAGTACAAAACAGCGCCAGGGCGGCGCTGAGGCTACATCTCATGAGGTGGCAGTCAGCCAGCCAATGATGTGTCATGTGCAGCTCACGTGACCACGCCCTTCGAAAAATGGCGGAGGAAAACATGAGCGATAGTTCAGCGGAGAAACATCTTGGGGTTAATGCTTCAAAGGAGAAAAGTGCTTTTATTTTAATTTTTCTTCTTCTTTGTCATGAAAAAGGGAGGTTTTTGTGGTTGGTGCACTAATTTTTTTCCATTTTCTACCGCTTATTCCCTTTTTGGGGTTGCGGGGGGCGCTGGCGCCTATCTCAGCTACAATCGGGCGGAAGGCAGGGTACACCCTGGACAAGTCGCCACCTCATCACAGGGCCAACACAGATAGACAGACAACATTCACACTCACATTCACACACTAGGGCCAATTTAGTGTTGCCAATCAACCTATCCCCAGGTGCATGTCTTTGGAAGTGGGAGGAAGCCGGAGTACCCGGAGGGAACCCACGCATTCACGGGGAGAACATGCAAACTCCACACAGAAAGATCCCGAGCCTGGATTTGAACCCAGGACTGCAGGACCTTCGTATTGTGAGGCAGACGCACTAACCCCTCTGCCACCGTGAAGCCCGGTGTACTAATTGTAAGTGTATATAAGTGTATATATATATATTTTTATTTTATTTTTTTTAATTAAATCAACATAAAAAAACACAATATACACGGTGCACTAATTGTAAGTGTATATTGTGTTTTTTATGTTGATTTAATAAAAAAAATAAATTAATAAAAAAATATATATTTTTTTTTTTATAAAAAATTCTTCTGCGGCCCGGTGGTTGGGGACCACTGAATTAGTACAAAATCTATGAAAATATCCTTTAATTTTTATTTTTTCAAAAACCTTTGATTTAAATCCTTTTTTTTATGCAACGCTCGTTTGAAAATGTATATTTGAGTTATTTGAGCTTCTTATTAGCTCCCGGAGCACAGATGTGTAACTCAAGCGCTCAATAAGTGACCCAAAAACCTGCGGCAGCCAATGAAAAGAAGACCTTAGAGGTCCAAAGTTCCCAGCGCTCCTCCACATGGGCTCCATCTCCCACCCGGGCCCGCTGTCAGTGCGCTCGCCCGCCAGAGCCATGCTGAGACTCAGCCTCGCTCTCTTGCTCCTCCTGCTGGGGGTCCGCTGCGTGGCGCAGGAGGCGGCACCAACAAGAGGCTGCGCCTGCGGACACCCCGGGATCCCCGGGGACCCGGGGCACAACGGGGCGCCCGGGAGAGACGGCAGGGATGGACTCCGTGGCGAGAAGGGGGACACGGGTAAATAAAGACACGGTTTTTGCGCTCATTTTGGAATTAATAATACAAATTTTATCCTTTCTGATTAGGTGGAATTGGTCTGACGGGGTTGGCGGGAAAGGACGGCCCTAAGGGCGACGCAGGGGACCCGGGTAAGTGAAGGAACCTTCTCATCCAGATTTATGATCCTTTCCCACCTTCAAGAACCAGAACTAGAATGCTAACATGTAGCACACATACTTGATATATGCTAACGTTAGCGGGCTAGCATTTTAAACAACATTTCAGGTACACACTTCAGAGTAATATATTTTGGTGCTTGATGAATGTTACAGTTAGCATTTTCGCACGTTAGCATTAGCATGCAATTTTTTTTTGTGGCCAATTCAGAGTGTCATATTCTTAGGTGTTTTGTTCATGCTAACTGTAAGCATGATATTGTTAGGTAAATCACCAAAAATGATTCCCGGGTGTGGCCACCCCTGCTGCTCACTGCTCCCCTCACCTCCCAGGGGTCAAATGCAGAGAATAATTTCACCAATGGAAGTTGTGTCTTAATTACTTTTTTTTTTTAGGGGGATAAATCAGCAACAATTATTCCAGGGCGCGGCCACCGCTGCTGCTCACTGCTCCCCTCACTTCCCAGGGGTCAAATGCAGAGAATAATTTTGCCTAAATCAAGTTGTGTTAGTAACTTTTTTCTTTAAAGGGGGTTAAATCAGCAAAAATGATTCCCAGGCGCGGCCACCACTGCTGCTCACTGCTCCCCTCAACTCCCAGGGGTCAAATGCCGAGAATAATTTTGCCTAAATCAAGTTGTGTTAATAACTTTTTTTTAAAGGAGGTTAAATCAGCAAAAATGATTCCCAGGCGCGGCCACCGCAGCTGCTCACTGCTCCTCTCACCTCCCAGGGGTCAAATGCAGAGAATAATTTCGCCAATTGAAGTTGTTAATAACTTATTTTTTTTTTTAAAGGGGATTAAATCACCACAAATGATTCCTAGGCGTGGCCCCCACTGTTGCTCACTGCTCCCCTCAACTCCCAGGCGTCAAATGCAGAGGATAATTTCACCAATAGAAGTTGGGTTAATATTTTTTTTTTAAAGGGGGTTAAATTACCACAAATGATTACTGTGCGCGGCCCCGCTGTTGCTCACTGCTCCTCTCACCTCCCAGGAGTCAAATGCAGAGAATAATTTCACCAATAGAAGTTGTGTTAATAACTTTTTTTTTTTTAAAGGGGGTTAAATTGCCAAAAATGATTCCCGGGCGCGGCCCCCGCTGCTGCTCACTGCTCCCCTCACCTCCCAGGAGTCAAATGCAGAGAATAATTTTGCCAATTGAAGTTGTGTTTTAATAACTTTTTCTTAAGGGGGTTAAATCAGCAAAAACTATTGCCGGGCGCGGCCACCGCTGCTGCTCACTGCTCCCCTCACCTCCCAGGGGTCAAATGCAGAGAATAATTTCGCCAATTGAAGTTGTGTTAATAACTTCTTTTTTTTCAAAGGTGTTTATATCAGCAAAACAAATTCCCGGGCATGGCCACCACTGTTGCTCACTGCTCCCCTCCTCCCAGGGGTCAAATGCAGAAAATAATTTTGCCAATTGAAGTTGTGTTAATACCTTTTTTTTTAAACGGGGTTAAATCAGCACAAATGATTCCCGGGCGCGGCCACCGCTGCTGCTCACCGCTCCCCTCACCTCCAAGGCGTCAAATTCCGAGAATAATTTTAGCCAATTGAAGTTGTGTTAATAACTTTTTTTTTTAAAGGGGGTTAAATCACCACAAATGATTCCTGGGCGCGGCCTTGCTTTTGCTCACTGCTCCCCTCACCTCCCAGGAGTCAAATGCAGAGAATAATTTCACCAATAGAAGTTGTGTTAATAACTTTTTTTTTTTTAAAGGGGGTTAAATTGCCAAAAATGATTCCCGGGCGCGGCCCCCGCTGCTGCTCACTGCTCCCCTCACCTCCCAGGGGTCAAATGCAGAAAATAATTTTGCCAATTGAAGTTGTGATAATAACTTTTTTTTTAAAAGGGGGTTAAATTGCCAAAAATGATTCCCGGGCGCGGTCCCCGCTGCTGCTCACTGCTCCCCTCACCTCCCAGGGGTCAAATGCAGAGAATAATTTTTCCAATGGAAGTTGTGATAATAACTTTTTTTTTAAAAGGGGGTTAAATCAGCAAAAATGATTGCCAGGCGCGGCCACCACTGCTGCTCACTGCTCCCCTCACCTCCCAGGGGTCAAATGCAGAGAATAATTTCGCCAACTTAAAAATTTGAAAAATGAAATAGAAGGAACCAGAACTGTTCCTTGTCTTCCCAGGTGCACCTGGTCCAGCAGGGCTCAAGGGGAAAAAGGGGGACAACGGAGAGCAGGGCCCACTCGGGAAAATGGGGCCCCCAGGAGTCCAAGGGCCTGTGGGTTTGAAAGGAAGTAAAGGCGAGCTTGGGTTACCTGGACCCCAGGGCCCCGAAGGTGACGTGGGGGGGTCTGGACCACAGGGTCCGAAGGGGGAAACCGGCCTCCGTGGGGACAGAGGCATCCAGGGACCCGTGGGTCCCCCTGGCAGGCAAGGCCCTCAAGGGGACATGGGCGTTCCAGGTCACAAAGGCGCCCTGGGCCAGCGGGGGGAGACGGGGTCCCCAGGAGCCCCGGGTGACAAGGGCCAGGAAGGAGACGCTTGCGTTCTCCCCAAAAGTGCCTTCTCCGTGGGGCTGACGGCGCAGAGCAAGCTCCCGGCGGCTCACGCTCCCGTCCGCTTCGACAAGATCATCTACAACCGGCAGGACCACTACGACCCCCAGACCGGGAGGTTCACCTGCTCGCTGCCCGGAGCCTACTTCTTCACCTACCACATCACCGTCTTCTCCAGGAACGCCAAGGTGGCTCTGGTGAAGAACGGCGCCAAGGTGGTCCACACCGGCGACCACTACCAGAGCGGCGAGGACCAGGCCGCGGGGGGCGCCGTGCTGCACCTGGAGGCCGGCGACAAGGTGTGGCTGCAGGTGGTGGGGGGGGAGCTCTTCAACGGGCTCTTTGCCGATGAAGACGACGATACCACCTTCTCTGGCTTCATCCTCTTTGGCCCCTGAGGAAGTAAGTCCATTTTAACCGATTTTAATAGCATTTCAACTCATTTCAAGCTAAAATGTGTGGATGTTGATCTTGCATGCTAACAATAATATGCTAACAGTTTTTCAAATGTTTTTCCTTTGAACCTAAAAATCACGGCTTTTGATATTTGCCGCCGTCTTAGAAGTACGCTAACTTTTCCTATGTCAGAATGCTAATGTTAGCATGCTAACATTATTATGCTAACAGTTTTTCAAAATGTTATCGTTTGAACCTAAAAATCGCGGCTTTTGATACTTGCTGCCATCTTAAAAGTACGCTGACTTTTCCTATGTCAGAATGCTAATTTTAGCATGCTAAAAATAATATGCTAACAGTTTTTCAAATGTTTTTCCTTTGAACCTAAAAATCACGGCTTTTGATATTTGCCGCCGTCTTAGAAGTACGCTAACTTTTCCTATGTCAGCACGCCAATGTTAGCATGCCAACATTAATATGCTAACAGTTTTTCAAAATGTTATCGTTTGAACCTAAAAATCACGGCTTCTGATACTTGCTGCCATCTTAAAAGTACGCTGACTTTTCCTATGTCAGAATGCTAATTTTAGCATGCTAAAAATAATATGCTAACAGTTTTTCAATTTTTTTTGCTTTGAACCTAAAAATCACGGCTTTTGATATTTGCCGCCGTCTTAGAAGTACGCTAACTTTTCCTATGTCAGCATGCCAATGTTAGCATGCCAACATTAATATGCTAACAGTTTTTCAAAATGTTATCATTTGAACCTAAAAATCACGGCTTTTGATACTTGCTGCCATCTTAAAAGTACGCTGACTTTTCCTGTCAGAATGCTAATTTTAGCATGCTAAAAATAATATGCTAACAGTTTTTCAAATGTTTTTCCTTTGAACCTAAAAATCATGGCTTTTGATATTTGCCGCCGTCTTAGAAGTACGCTAACTTTTCCTATGTCAGAATGCTAATGTTAGCATGCTAACATTAATATGCAAACAGTTTTTCAAAATGTTATCGTTTGAACCTAAAAATCACGGCTTTTGATACTTGCAGCCATCTTAAAAGTACGCTAACTTTTCCTATGTCAGAAAGCTAATTTTAGCATGCTAACAATAATATGCTAACAGTTTTTCAAATTTTATTAGTTTGAACCTTAAAAACACGGCTTTTGATACATGCCGCCATCTTAGAAGTGCGCTAGCTTTTCCTATTTCAGAATGCTAATTTTAGCGCGCTAACATAAATATATTCTAACAGTTTTTCTAATTTTATTTGTTTGAACCTAAAAATCACGGCTTTTTTACTTGCCGCCATCTTAGAAGTACGCTAACTTTTCCAATGTCAGAATGCTAATGTTAGCATGCTAACATTGATTTTGATTTTAAAATTTAAATTAATTGATTTTGACACGTTTCCATCTTGCAAGTATCTTAACTCTTCCCATTATAACATGCTAAAAGTTTTTTCAAATTTTAATCATTTGAACGTAAAAAAATCACGGCTTTTGAAACTTGCTGCCATCTTAGAAATACGCTAACATTTCCCATGTCAGAATGCTATTGTTAACATGCTAACATTTATTTTGATTTTAAACCCCAAATTAATGGATTTTGAGACATGTTTCCATCTTGCAAGTATGTAGGCTTTTCCCATTACAACATGCTAACAGTTTTTCAAATTGTATTAATTTGAACCTAAAAATCACGGCTTTTGATACTTACCGCCATCTTAAAAGTACACCAACTTTTCCTATGTCAGAATGCTATGTTAGCATGCTAACATTAATTTTGATTTTAAACTTTAAATTCATGGATTTTGAGACATGATTCCATCTTGCAAGTATGTTTGCTGTTCCCAATACAACATGCTAACAGTTTTTCAAATTGTATTCGTTTGAACCGAAAAATCACGGTTTTTGATACTTGCCGCTATCTTAGAAGTACACCAACTTTTCCTATGTCAGAATGCAAATTTTAGCATGCTAACAATAATATGCTAACAGTTTTAAAAAAAATTTTCGTTTGAACCTTAAAAACACGGCTATTGATACATGCCGCCATCTTAGAAGTGCGCTAGCTTTTCCTATTTCAGAATGCTAATTTTAGCATGCTAACATTAATATGCTAACAGTTTTTCAAATTTTATTTGTTTGAACCTAAAAATCACGGCTTTTTTACTTGCCACCATCTTAGAAGCACGCTAACTTTTCCAATGTCAGAATGCTAATGTTAGCATGCTAACTTTAATTATGATTTTAAAATTTAAATTAATGTATTTTGACATGTTTCCATCTTGCAAGTATCTTAACTGTTCCCATTTCAACATGCTAACAATAATATGCTAACAGTTTTTCAAAAATGGTATTTGTTTGAACCTAAAAATCACGGTTTTTGATACTTGGCGCCATATTAGAAGTACTCCAACTGTAACGATGTCAGAATGCTAATGTTAGCATGCTAACATTGATTTTGATTTTTAAACTTAAAATTAATGGATTTTGAGACATGTTTCCATCTTGCAAGTATGTTTGCTGTTGCCATTAAAACATGCTAACAGTTTTTGCTAATTATATTTATTTAAAACTTAAAAATCATGGCTTTTGATACTTGGCACTATCTTAGAAGTACACCAACTTTTCCTTCTTTATGTTAACATGCTAAAATTTGTGTTGATCCGGAGCATTTAAACTTGGAATTCATGGGTTTTGAGACATGTTTACATATAGCAAGTATGTTAACTGTTCCCATTATAACATGCTAACATAAGCATGCTTGCTTTTAGCGTCAAGCCCATGAAAATTTCAGGCGAGATTTTTCTCGTTTTATATGCTCTTACTTGCTCATTTTATCCATTAATTTTGTTTACCGTTTGTCCTCATCAGAATCACAGGTGAGCCGGAGCCTATCCCAGCTGACTTAGGGGCGAGAGGCGTTCAAGAACACACTGGACTGGCAGACAATTGAATCACTACTTTTATTTTAGCCCCTTTTGATTTTTTCTTTAAAGATTGAACAACAATAAATGAAGGTAGATGTTAGACCTTGAATAGGTCTAACATTTATGACATTTTATTTATTATTACTTTTTGAGCAATGATAGTTTTTGAAAAAAGAAAAACAAAGTTTCCACAAAAAAAAAATCATAAAAGTTATAAAAATAAGTCGTACAATTTTTAATTTTTTTTATTTCAACGCTTGAATCTTTTTATTAACTTTTGATCCGTCCACTAAAAAAAATTCATAAAAGTTATAAAAATAAGCCGTACAATTTTTAAATATTTTTTATTTCAACGCTTAAATCTTTTTATTAACTTTAGATCCATCTGTCGATTAAAAGTGATTTTTTTCATATGCATTTTGTGACCTTTTTGTCAAAGAAAACATTGTTTTTTATTTGTCAAACACTAAAATATGCAATATATGTATGCTGTTCCCATTACAACATGCTAACAGTTTTTCAAATTGTATTCGTTTGGACCTAAAAATCATAGCTTTTGATACTTACCGCCATCTTGGAAGTACACCGACTTTTCCTATGTCAGAATGCTATGTTAGCATGCTAACATTAATTTTGATTTTAAACTTTAAATTCATGGATTTTGAGACATGTTTCCATCTTGCAAGTATGTTTGCTGTTCCCAATACAACATGCTAACAGTTTTTCAAATTGTATAAGTCAATCATTTATTACATTATTTTGATTCATTATTTATTATTCATTATTTACCGAAAATTTCCTCTAAAATCAACTGATTGTGATGAAAAGGAACTTGTACTTTTTTTTTTTTTTTTACATTTAACACATTTAAATCTCCAGATCAACGTTAGCTCTATCCGTCGATTGTACATTTTTAATATTTGCTTATTTTGTTACTTTTTTGCTAAAGGAAACATTATTTTTTATACGACAAACACTCAAAATATGCAATTAAATCTCTAGAGCAGGGGTCACCAACCTTTTTGAAACCAAGAGCTACTTCTTGGGTACTGATTAATGCGAAGGGCTACCAGTTTGATACACACTTAAATAGATTGCCAGAAATAGCCAATTTGCTCAATTTACCTTTAATAAATAAATCTATATATATAAAAAAATTGGTATTTCTGTCTGTCATTCCATCGTACATTTTTTTTCCTTTTATGGAAGGTTTTTAGTAGAGAATAAATTATGAAAAAAACATTTAATTGAACGGTTTAAAAGAAGAGAAAACACGAAAAAATGAAAAATTTTGAAACATAGTTTATCTTCAATTTCGACTCTTTAAAATTCTAAATTCAACCGAAAAAAAATGAAGAGAAAAATTAGCTAATTCGAATCTTTTTGAAAAAATTAAAAAAAGAATTTATGGAACATCATTAGTAATTTTTCCTGCTTAAGATTAATTTTAAATTTTGATGACATGTTTTAAATAGGTTAAAATCCAATCTGCACTTTGTTAGAATATATAACAAATTGGATCAAGCTATATTTCTAACAAATACAAATCATTACTTCTTCTAGACTTTCCAGAACAAAAAATTTAAAAGGAATTCAAAAGACTTTGAAATAAGATTTAAATTTGATTCTACAGATTTTATAGATTTGCCAGAATATTTTTGGGGAATTTTAATCATAAAAAGTTTGAAGAAATATTTCACAAATATTCTTTGTCGAAAAAACAGAAGCTACAATGAAGAATTTAATTAAAATGTATTTATAATTCTTTACAATAAAAAAAAATACTTGAACATTGATTTAAATTGTGAGGAAAGAAGAGGAAGTAATTTAAAAGGTTAAAAGATATATGTGTTTAAAAATCCTAAAATCATTTTTAAGGTTGTATTTTTTTATCTAAAATTGTCTTTCTGAAAGTTATAACAAGAATGAATTTATTTTAAAAAGTGAAGACCAAAAAAGTGGAATATTTGATGTGAAGTCATTGGAGCTTTAAATAGGTCAATATTCTTAACATGGCTTTTGATTCATTATTATTTTTTTGGAGCAATGACTGCTACTAAGAAAACTGCTTTGTATTATTAGTCACCATTGCAGTTTTTTCCTGTTACATTTTAGCCGTGTGCTCTTTTGTTTGTTTGTTTTTATAAGTAGAATGTGTAAAAAAAAATAATTAAAATGGCCGCCGGGGCCACACTTTGTACAACCATATGCCAATAACCTCAATATTGCCACCGCTTTGTTTTTGTTGGCTATTCTTCAGGCGCTTCGATAGTGGGACGGGCAGACTTACGTGACACAAGGAACTAATATGAGGAAGACAACAACTGGAAGGTCCAGTCTTCTTTAGTCTCCCTTTTTTTTCTTCCTTCTTCTTCTTCAATGGGCCATTCAAGGAGGAGGGCGTGGCTTCAGGGCTCCTCGCCCCCGCTTCTGACGTGTGATTGGCTAGCAGCCAAACAGTCAGGCGACTCTCAGCCAGTAACATCCCTCCTCCCGACCGCCCAAGCCCCGCCCCCTGCAGGTCGACTGCAACAAGTGCATGAAGATGCTCGCCGGCACTCACTTCTCTCAACGGCACTGGCAAAAAAACAACAAAAAAACGTCACTTTCTTGACCAACTTCTTCCATTTTCGACGTTAAAATATCCCCGTTTGACGTTTTTCGTCGTCCGACCGAGCGCCGACTTAATTGAGAAAGTTTGCCGGCGAGTTAGCTCAAGTTGCTACTAGCATTTGTGTTAAAATGTAGCCATTTTCTTTATTCGCTCGCTTTTTTTTTTCGTCTTTCTTCCCCCTCGCGTCGACATGTTGGTGCGGGCGGACACGGAGGAAGCCGGACTACTTTTCTATGGCTAAGACCACGCCAGCAGCTGCTCCGTTGATGTGAGGGCGGAGGACGTCGGCGACTATGAGCACGGTGAGTTCATTAAGTGACGTCATGTTGTTAATATGTGACGTCATACTAACATGCACACATGCACCTGGGGATAGGTTGATTGGCAACACTAAATTGGCCCTAGTGTGTGAATCAATCAATCAATATTTATTTATATAGCCCTAAGTGTCTCAAAGGGCTGCAAAAACCACAGACATCCTCGGTAGGGCCCACTTAAGGGCAAGGAAAAACTCACCCCAGTGTGACGTCAGTAACAGTGACTATGAGAAACCTTGGAGAGGACCGCATATGTGGGCAACCCCCCTCTCAAATGGGGTTATGCCAAAGGGTACGTTAGATTTTTTTAGAATATTCTAAAAATAGCAACAATTAAAAACTCCTTCATAGATATATTTATTGAATAATACTTCAACAAAATATGTATGTAAGTTCATAAACTGTGAAAAGAAATGCAACAATGCAATATTCAGTGTTGACAGCTCGATTTTTTTGTGGACATGTTCCATAAATATTGATGTTAAAGATTTCTTTTTTTGTGAAGAAATTTTTAGAATGAAGTTGATGAATCCAGATGGATCTCTATTACAATCCCCAAAGAGGGCACTTTAAGTTCAATCAATCAATCAATCAATGTTTACTTATATAGCCCTAAATCACTAGTGTCTCAAAGGGCTGCACAAACCACAACACAAACCACTACGACATCCTCGGTAGGCCCACATAAGGGCAGGGAAAACTCACACCCAGTGGGACGTCGTTGATGATTACTTCCTATAGTCACATATGGGACGCGGGTTGTCTTACGTCAGCTCCGGAAGCACCTGGCGGGTTTTTTCGGGGATAAATAGGGAAGTCCTTCTTTAGCTGCCGACTTGTTTCATCATATCATTGCACCTGTCAATGTTGACTTTTGTATACACATTAAATCAACAAAAAAAAGAATCATGACTTTGGAGCAATATTCACAGATTCTGCTATTTGGCTCTCTAGTGGGACCATGATTTTGGTTTTAACTTGTTCACAGGTCCTCATATGGAAGGTTTTCCTTGTTGATGTCTCAAGAAGGGTAGAAATACAAGCACACACAAACACGTGTAGAAATCTTTATAATTGATTCACTTGTTTATTTTTCAACAAGTTTTTAGTTATTTTTATATATTTTTTTCCCAAATAGTTCAAAAAAGACCACTACAAATGAGCAACATTTTGCAGTGTTATACAATTTAATGAATCAGACACTGATGACATAGTGCTGTATTTTACTTATTTATCTCTTTTTTTCAACCAAAAATGCTTTGCTCTGATTAGGGGGTACTTGAATTAAAAACAATGTTCACAGGGGGTACATCACTGAAAAAAGGTTGAGAACCACTGCCCTAGGGAACCGAGTGCAATGGATGTCGGAAGCACCTGGCGGGTTTTTTCGGGGATAAATATGGAAGTCCTTCTTTAGCTGCCGACTTAATTCATCATATTATTGCTGCCTTTGCACCTGTCAATGTTGACTTTTGTGTACACATTAAATCAACAACAACAACAACAAAAAAATCATGACTTTGGAGCAATGTTCATGGATTCTGCTATTTGGCTCTCTAGTGGGACTATGATTTTGGTTTTAACTTGTTCACAGGTCCTATGGAAGGTATATGGAAGGTTTTCCTTGTTGATGTCTCAAGAAGGGTAGAAATACAAGCACACACACGTGTAGAAAGCTTTATTTATAATTGATTCACTAGTTTATTTTTCAACAACTTTTTAGTTATTTTTATATCTTTTTTTCCCTAATAGTTAAAAAAAGACCACTACAAATGAGCAAAATTTTGCACCGTTATACAATTTAATAAATCTGAAACTGATGACATAGTGCTGTATTTTACTTCTTTATCTCTTTTTTTCAACCAAAAATGCTTTGCTCTGATTAGGGGGAACTTGAATTAAAAAAAATGTTCACGGGGTACATCACTGAAAAAAGGTTGAGAACCACTGCACTAGGGGACCGAGTGCAATGGATGTCGAGCGGATCTAACATGATATTGTGAAAGTCCAATCCATAGTGGATCTAACATAACCGTGAATGTTGTCTATCTGTTTTGGCCCTGCGATGAGGTGGCGACTTGTCCAGGGTGTACACCGCCTTCCGCCCGATTGTAGCTGAGATAGGCACCAGCGACCCCAAAGGGAATAATCGGTGGAAAAATGGATGGATGTGTTGTGTTCTGCGAGGGTGCCGTTACAGCCCTGGTTGTTATGGTGATGCTGGCTACAAGGGGGGGCGGGTGTCTTTGTGGGGGGGCCCAGCAGCTTACAAAGAAAGTTAATTAATGCAGAAGTAAAACAGGCACTTTGGCTCCACTTCTTCAAGCTTCTTAATCCCGCTTTCAGAATCCAACCCCATTTCTGTTTTCACTTCTTGTCAGGGCGCCACACTTGTAGTCTCGTCACTATGCACACCACTTGCAGAAATGATTAAAAAAAAAATCTGTAGAGAATAACAAGTCGTTGTAGGGCTGGGCGATACGGCCTTTTATTCATATCTCGATATTTTTAAGCCGTATCACGATTCACGATATACCGTATTTCCTTGAATTGCCGCCGGGCATATAGTATGCGCCTGCCTTGAATTACTTCCGGGTCAAACTCGCTTCGCAAAATAATTAGCGCATGCTTAGTATTACCTCTGGGTCAAACTCGTGAAGTCAGGAGTGATACTTCCCCTGTCATCATTTTCAAAATGGAGGAGGCTGATTTCAATACCGGTAATTTGAAATCGCATAAAGGGAAGAAGATTAAGAACTATTCAGTAAGATTTAAGGTCCAAGCTATTGAATACCGGTACGCTAAAAAGAACAGTAAGCAGCTATGTTTTATTAATATACCTGTGGAGCCGACGGTCCGACAGACAGATGGCGACGAGGAGACGGCGAGCGAGTGGAGAGGAGGAGCGGAAGAGCGACCTGGACTGAGGTTTTATTGAAAAATAAACAAAGTCAAACTGCTCAAGCCATGTCCTTCCTTGGTGGTCCTGGGAACCCGCAAGACGACGGCTTGAGACCGTCACAATACCGTAGCTGCGTCTGTCAAATATGAGTCATTAAATTACTCCCGCCTCCTGGTGGTAGAGGGTGCTAGTGATCCTTCTTGTGTCTACTCGGCTGCAGGAGAAGTGAAATGAGTGACATATGTGCTGGAGGAGGTAATAAAGGAAGATCTCCATCGAGACAGAGAGAGTTTTAAAACTGAAGAAAGATAAGGAAGATTTCTATAAATAAGTTATCCATGATTTTGATCAGAAGGAGCTGGCATGGACTGTATTTATAAGTAAAGTTAAGATTTTAATAAAGTTTTTTTTTTTTATTAAATGGGCTTTTCATGATGGTATCCTTACATCACACTCAAATTTTTACTGCATGCCTTTGGTAAGTGCCGGAGTGAGAAGAGGTTTTCAAATAATTAGCGCATGCTTACTTTTACCGCATGCCTTTTGTAAGCACAGGAGTCAGAAGAGGTTTTAATTTAATTAGCGCCCGGCGGCAATTCAAGGAAATTCAATATATCTCGATATTGTGCCTCAGCCTTGACTGAACACTTGATGCATGTAATCACATCCGTATGATGATTCTGTGTCTACATTAAAACATTCTTCTTCATACTGCATTAATATATGCTCATTTTAAACTTTCACACAGAGAAGGAAACCACACTTAAGTCAATTTTAACAAATGTGTATTTATTTAACAGTTTTTAAGCAGTGGCACAAACATTCATGTCATTTCCAAAACAGAAATTGCAAGATTGTCAGAGACAATTTAAAACAAGCTTTTAGTGCACTTTTGTGCATGATGTCACTAAGATGGGATTTCAAAACAACATTAAAGTGCACTTTTTTTTATAGAACCCCACTACAATAGTTTAAACCAAATAAAGTGCACTTTTGTGCATGATGTCACTAAGATGGCATATCAAAACAACATTAAATTAAAGTGCACTTTTTTTATAGAACCCCACTACAATAGTTGAAACCAAATAAAGTGCACTTTTGTGCATGATGTCCCACAAGATATTTCAATAACTTCTTAACAGGAAATCAAATAGTGTATGTCCTTCGCTATGTAGTAGTTTGCTATGGATGATATTAAATTCTGTTGTTGACTATTTTTTTCATACGATCTGGAAATTGTTGTTTCCGCATTTTGTGGGTATAGCACCGAACGGAGATGTTGACATGCAGAGTTTCAAGCACTCTTCATTCTCCAGCAGGTGACTTTTCCAATGATGCTACAAATATACTTTCACCGCATACTTGTTTGACATATTCTCGTTTGAAGCCAAACCACCGCCAGACGATGCACCCCCGTAGTGTTTTTCTTGAAAATTAATTACTCCTTCATTTGTTACCAGATTGGCACCTTCTTTCTCTCGTATTACCACTCGCACCACAGCTAATGTTACGCAGGCTGCAACCTCTCATGCGAGGGGGTGTGACACAACAGTATGAGACGTATGTAAGAAGGTGTGCTTGCTGTCTGTGAGGAGACACAAGAAAGAGTGAGAAGAGCCTGCAGTGTAATGCCCGCAGCTAAAAGTAACTGCCTGAGAACGTATACTCGAATATCACGATATAGTCATTTTCTATATCGCACAGAGACAACTCGAGCTGTCCTGGATGAACAGAAATAATTTTTTCCCAGTCATTTTGGAACTTGCAAGCATACTTTCTTCGTCTTACTCGTCGTCGCAATGTCTCCCCTTCGTTCTCCTGCTTCGTCTGTTTTATGTTTTTGGACATTACTACTTGCTGTAGTTTTGAAGCAATGCATGATGGGAATCCGGATGTTGTGTGTCAGTATATTAACGTGCCGACTGGAATAAACACACGCTGTGAAATAGCTCCGTGCATGCCTACTTTATGGGTTATGGATAAACCCATGGATAACGGAGACATATATAATAGTCTCCTTTTCAGTTGAGGAAGGACGCTAAAGGCAATGCCTTTAAGGCACGCCCCCAATATTGTTGTCTGGGTGGAATTCGGGAGAATGGTTGCCCGGGAGATTTTCGGGAGGGGCACTGAAATTTGGGAGTCTCCCGGGAAAATCGGGAGGGTTGGCAAGTATGTGTTAGGGCGCCACACTTGTACTTTCGTGATTATTCACACCGCCAGCGGAAATCATTAAAAAATGAAACTTTTTCATTCATTCATTCATTTTTTTGTTTATCTCCTTCATTGATGTGCATTTTTGATCAATAGACAAACTCTAACAACGAAACACATATTTACACAGCTATGCTTGAGAGGGAACAGGATGAAGAAAAATCTATTTCCTGCCCCCTTCAACATAATAAGTAGTTAATGGATAGCCCAGATTCACAATCATACAAACCAAACAAATACGTCCAAATATAATGAAAACAAACAAAAAAAAATAACTGCAAAAACTTCATGAAGTACACACTGAACAAAAAATAATATACTCGGTAGACAATAAATCTTTGTCGCAATTGTTGGATATGAATTTAATGAGGTGGCGACTTGTCCAGGGTGTACACCGCCTACCGCCCGATTGTAGCTGAGATAGGCTACAGCGCCCCCGCTACCCCGAAGGGATGAGTGTCAAACTCATTCTCGATAGAGAAAAATCTACCCCCAAATCACGGCACGATCACTTAAAAACAAAGACAACTTCGAATTGTTTCCTTTTGTTTAAAAATAAAACAAGCACATTCTGAAAATGTACAAATGTAAATGTTAAATGGGTTATACTTATTTAGCGCTCTTCTACCTTCAAGGTAGGGCTGGGCGATATGGCCTTTGATTAATATCTCTATTTTTGGGCCATTACACGATATATATATCGATATTTTGCCTTAGCCTTGAATGAACAATTGATGCATATAATCACAGCAGTATGATGATTCTATGTGTCTACATTAAAACATTCTTCTTCATACTGCATTAATATATGCTACTTTTAAACTTGCATGCAGAGAGAGAAATCACAACTAAGTCATTTGAGCAAAACTGCATTTATTAAGCAGTTGCACAAACATTCATGTCATTTCAAAACAAAGTGCAAGATTGTCAGAGACATTTTAAAACAAGCTATTAGTGCACTTTTGTGCATGATGTCACTAAGATGACATATCAAAACAACACTAAATTAAAGCGCACTTTAGTGCCAGGAAGTTACAGCTGTGCTCTAAAGGGTGGGCACGAGCGCCTTGCATCATTGACAGACCACATTGGTCTGACTACGGTCTCTTTTGAAAGAAAGGAATTTGCCATACTGTTAAGTATGGCTGGGCGATATAGGGGAAAAAATAATGTCTCAATATATTTGTACTTAAACTCAGTACTTGATATATTTTTGGGTGAAAGTATACATATTTAGATATACATTTTTGAGGGATATTCAGTTAAATTGAAGTGAATGGCAACTGTACTGTACACAATCAGTGGCACTTGTATTAAAGGGGAACATTATCACAATTTCAAAAGGGTTAAAAACAATAAAAATCAGTTCCCAGTGGCTTGTTGTATTTTTTGAATTTTTTTTCCAAATTTTACCGGTCCCGGAATATCCCTAAAAAAAGCTTTAAAGTGCCTTATTTTCGCGCTCTCGAAGCCACTGTTCATTTTCCTGTGACGGTCACACAGTGCTGCCAATGTAAACAAACAATGGCGAATAGCACAGCAAGATATAGCGACATTAGCTCGGGTTCAGACTCGGATTTCAGCGCCTTAAGCGATTCAACAGATTACGCATGTATTGAAACAAATGTTTGGAGTATGAGAGTATTGAAGAAAAAACTGAAGCTATTGAGCGAATAGCTATTGACGCTATTCATAGCCATAGCATGGCCGAATAGCTGCGTTAGCATCGCCGGTAAAATGTGCGGACCAAACGATCAGTACTTTCGCATCTTGTGACACTGGAGCAACTTAAATCCGTCGATTGGTAAGTGTTTTTTTTTTTTTTGCATTAAATGTGGGTGGAAGGCAACGTAATATAGTTTCAAATGTACATACAGCTATAGCCTACATACCCTGTTAGCATCGATTAGCTGGCAGTCACGCCGCGACTAAATATGTCTGATTAGCACATAAGTCAGCAACATCAACAAAACTCACCTTCATCGTTGCAAATGCATCTGCAGGTTATCCATACATCTCTGTGCCATGTCTGCTTTAGCATCGCCGGTAAAATGTGGCGACACTCCGGCACATTCGATGGGGTCTGGCGGAAGATTTCTTGCCACTTTCGCATCTTCGGGCCAGTGATGCAACTTGAATCCCTCCCTGTTAGTGTTGTTACACCCTCCGACAACAGACCGACGAGGCATGATTTCTCCAAGGTTCCAAAAAATAGTCGAAAAAACGGAAACTAACAGAGCTGAAACCCGGTGTTTGTAATGTTTGAGAAAATGAAAATGGCGGCTTTCTTACCTAGGCAATGTCACGTACTGACGTCATCGCTTCAAGAGGGCTAAACAGAAAGGCGTTTAATCCGCCAAAATTCACCCATTTAGAGTTCGGAAATCGGTTAAAAAAATATATGGTCTTTTTTTCTGCAACATGAAGGTATATATTGACGCTTACATAGGTCTGGTGATAATGTTCCCCTTTAATGTGGTTAGTCAAGATTAACAGCACAGACAATAAACTGTTAAAGTAGTACAGAATTACATAACATAAATAAAATGTAAAAATATTCCTTCTACGTGAAATAAAAAACATTGCTGTGCAAATAATACAAAATGTATCAAACTGGGATAAAAACATACATATGCAGGCAGGCACTTAGTGATTTCCCTTCCTGGTTTGATGATCCCGCCCTATCTTGCCTCTGATTGGCCTGTGCATAACCAATTGTGACTCATCATAGTAAACAACCAACCAATCATGGATGTTCTTATTTTTTTCATAGCCAATGGACAAGGAGCGGGGGAGAACAAAGAACACAACAAATTTGGTAATTTTAACATTAAATTATATCAATATTATAATATTTTCTTCATTCATATCTTGTTTAAAAATATATCGATATATCTTACAAACTCGATATATCAACCCAGCCCTTTTATTGAAGTAACCTTTCCTCTTTTATCCACAATTTCCTCATTTTGACTCAGTCTTCTCGCGCCGTGCAAAGAAAACAAGATGGCGCAACCAAACGTGTTGGTAGATCCCGTAACCTGATTGGCCGTGTCACGCCAAATTTCTTCCCTCTACAACCCCCCCCATTTACTTCCGGTGTCATGATTAATACAGATGTTTTGTTAACGCTATATTATAAAAATATAACGCTATATTATACAAATACAGATGTTTTGTTAACGCTATATTATAAAAAAAATTTAAAAAATGAAAAAGACAATTTACAAACACAAGCTATGGGATGACGTAAGAGGAAACGTGACCCCGGAAGTAAATGTGTCATCCCATAGCTTGTGTTTGTAAATAGTTTTTTGAATTTTATTTTTTATAATATAGCGTTAACAAAACGTCTGTATTTTTATAATATAGCGTTATATTTTTAAAATATAGCGTTATATTTTTAAAATATAGCGTTAACAAAATGTCTGTATTAATCATGATCCCGGAAGTAATTGCGGGGGAAGGTTTTTGTAGGGGGGAAGAAATTTGGCGTGTCACTCCCACTGATCAGGGATCACTTCCTGCGTTGCTCGGTTACCAGAGAGCGAGCGCCTTTGGTTAAATTCAACCAGGGTTTATTTATATAGCCCGAAATCACATGTGTCTCAAAGGGCTGCACAAGCCACAACAACATCCTCGGTTCAGATCAATCAATCAATGTTTATTTATATAGCCCTAAATCACATGTGTCTCAAAGGACTGTACAAACCATTACGACTACAACATCCTCGGAAGAACCCACAAAAGGGCAAGGAAAACTCACACCTAGTGGGACGCCAGTGACAATGCTGACTGTGAGAAACCTTGGAGAGGACCTCAAATGTGGGAACCCCCCCCCCCCCCCCCTCCTCTAGGGGACCGAAAGCAATCCTACATAAGGACAAGGAAAAACTCACAACACAGTGACTGAAATCAAACTCTCGCAAAGGAATTATTCGTTGACATTGTGTCTGTCGCGATGTATATTTTTATGGTTTTATCGGCCAGCCCTGTGGTAACCATAGAACCGGAAATGTCACATGATTGTGGTCTGCCTGAGGTGTGCACACAAATATGTTTTGAAACAGCTTCCTTTCTCTTTCATTGTTCATTTTTTGAATGGCAAAAATGCGTCATGCTAATCATTTCATCTTTTTTTTTTTTTTCCAATTTTGACGCTTGTGACACAGTGGTTAACACGTCAGCCTTGTGTACATGTGACCTGTGATCGGACGGCCCTCTTTAGGTGCTTCTGTCAAATGAACGAGTGCCTTTTTCCCTAAAAAAGTAAGACGATAATTGACAAAGGATGTGTCACGGTGTTAAATTCCCGACTGGCTGTCACCGTGACAGCCAAAAAGCAGGTCAGGTGAAAGTCGTCGTCCTGTAAGCAAGTTCAGACACTCTTCCCCACCCCTCCACTTGCTTCCCACGCTCTATAGGTAAGGTGGGCGTGGTCCTTTCATTCTCTCCTTCCTTATATGGCAGCTCCAAAATGAGGCAATCTGTCAAAATGAGGCAATTTGAAGTGCTTGAACAAAGGAATAGTCAGTCACCGGGTCAAGCTGTCCCCATCATGAAATCATTTTATGAGCTTTCAAACAAAACCTACCGGAGTGTTTTGAGGAAGTGGTGCCAGGAGCTTGATTTAACATTCTTCACTGTCACACCGACCATGAAATGATGAATAGTGTACTTATGAAGTCTGACTCCATGGGGGCGAGTCTCTTCATGCGAAGGCCAAACCGCTAATATTGTGATATGTGTGAAGCGGGTCACACTAGCACAGGGGTAGGGAACCTATGGCTCTCGAGCCAGATGTGGCTCTTTTGATGACTGCATCTGGCTCTCTGATAAATCTGACCTGACGTTGCTTAACACGATAAGTAATGAATAATTCCACTTGTAATCACAGTGTTAAAAATACTGTTAAAATTATAAAACATTCTCATGCATTTTTAATCCATCCATCCGTTTTCTACCGCACCTGTTCAAGAAGTTGCGTTAATAGTAAGAAGTTATTTATTTATTATTGGTTAGTGTGGGGTTTGCCCTCCTGGGGGTTCTTCGGACCCCCAATCACCAACACGAGAGCCTGTTCCAGGGTTACAATATTGTTTTATTTTTCAATAAGTCTCTCAGTTGCTTTCCAGCAATAGTATTTCCAGCCCCAACCCAGTCTCTCCTCCTGGCTGCTGCTTATAACAGAGCGACAGGTGACAAGGCCCAGGTGGGCCATCTACGCACATGTCGCTGCAGGCCCGCAGGCCACGCCCCCTCCACAGTTAGCTTCGGAATAACAATGTTATTACAAAGAATAAGAGACCTATTATACTCTAGAAATGTTGGTCTTACTTAAAAATGCACGTGTTTAGTTGTGTTCAGTGTTAAAAAAAAATATTATATGGCTCTTACGGAAATGTATTTTAAAATATTTGGCTTTTTGGCTCTCTCAGCCAAAAAGGTTCCCGACCCCTGCACTATACCATTGCAAATATTAAAATGTACATCTAACTATTAAAGTTTTTATCTTAGCATATTCATAACCAGCCCCACAACATTAAAACTATAAGAGCTAGACACAAACAAATAGGACAAGTTGGGGAGATTTTGACGTAGCTGGTTATGAATAACATGTTAATAACATAATCCCACCAGCTCTGTAGGAGCTTAAATGCTGTTTAAGTTGATTTACATTTTATGGAAGGTGCTTTGTTTACTCAGCCAAAATGGGACTATTTAATTCCTTTGCATGCTTAGAATAATTATAAGGTCCACTTCATTTGTATTTGTTACATTTGTCTAAATCAGGGGTGTCCAAAGTGCCGCCGGGTTATTTTTTACCGGCCCCACGGCACATTTTAAGAATACAATTGAAAAAAAATAAAAACATAAAAAGTGGTATAAAAGCGCAAACAGGTGAAATGTAACAAGAAATTGTTGCAATGTTTACTCTTATAACACAAAGCTGCCGTGCAGGCTGTTTCTTTCTTTATAAAATAATAATGAATCAAAATCAATGTCATTATGAATTATTGACCTATTCAAGGCTCCGATTACGTCACATTAAATATTACACTTTGAAATATTTTTGGGGGAAAATGTTGTATATTTAGTGTTTTGCCATGTAATAAACTGAGCTGTTTGTTTTAAAGAAGGGCCTAAAACAAACAAACAAAACATAAACAACAATAACATTTAAAATTGACGGATATATCTGAAGTTGATCTGGAGATTATTGTGCTAAAAGTAAACTGTAAAAAATATTTATTGTTTATGTTTTAACACTTTAATGAGCAGGACACTTTTGGATCCCAAATTATTTTAGTGCGATTTGTTTTGGGGTCATTGCTCAAAAAATAATAATGAATCAAAATCCAAAATTAAGGCTCCAATTATTATATAATGTCAAATACTCCACCTAAAAAAAGTTATTGGGTGAAAATATTGCATATTTTGTGTTTTTTTTCATTTTTTTCCCCTAATGTTGATCTAGAGATTTAAAACTTGAATAATAATACGGAATAATGACACATTTTTAATATTTTTTTGACCAAAATCCTTTGGGGTCCCCGGAATCATAACTGAGCGGAGGCCAAAATGTATATTTTTTATACATATATTGTATTATTTTTTTTAAATAAAAATGATGAAAACGGCCCCCGCTTGCGTTAATTTTTCAGTGTGCGGCCCTTAGTGGAAAAAATTTGGACAACCCTGGTCTAAATAATTTGATGATGTAACTGTTTAATTGCATATATGGCCGAAGGATCTGTGTGGTAATATGATTTGGACACAAGGTAGGGGTGTAACGGTACGTGTATTTGTATTCAACAGTTTCGGTACGGGGCTTTACTGAATAAGTTTCTAAGCTAAAGTCTTAAAAAGCTGCTTTGCTTCTTCTGCCTCTGTCTCAGCACCCAGCATTGTCCCACCTACACAACCATCTGATTGGTTTCATATATAGCGGTAACAGCCAATCAGCAGTGCGTATTCAGAGCGCATGTAGTAAATGCCTCACCGTCGAGCAGATAGGTGTTTAGCAGGTGAGCATAAGGCAGCGTACTCTCCCCAAATGATAATAAACACATGCCAGTCAACTACTACTAACATCACTATGAGCCTGTTGACCTTCTCGAAACTTAAACTGCAGCTCAGCTCGCTCCCAGTCCCTGGCTTGAGGTGAAGGCTAATTAGCTTTTAGCGTAAAGTTAGCTCATTCTGCGGTTTGTTTGTGCGTGTGTTTTACGGACAGAAAAGATTTGAATGGCAGGGTCCCTGCTATCACATGTTGATAAAAATATAACATTTACATAATAAAAATCAACTACAGGCTTCCCAAATGCTGTAATAAATTAAGCATGATGAGTTGACTTGAACTTGTTCATGTTGCACTTTTTATATGTAGAAGAACATTTTTGTCATTTTATTTAATCTGAGCAACAATTTGAGGCAGTTTAATGTTGATTAACGTTGGCAGAATTATTACTGTTCCCAATGTTAAAAGGATAAAGCCATTGTTTACACATTTGGTAAATAATCAAAAAATGTATAGTTTGTTGTTTTCTTACTGTATCGAAAATGAACCGAACCGTGACCTTTAAACCGAGGTATGTACCGAACCGAAATTTTTGTGTACCGTTACACCCATAACACGAGGTGTTATGGGTAATGGCAGTCAGGTACGGGCGAATGGAGCCACACAGTTTTTTGACCTTACTCTTTTTTCTAATTCCTTCTTACTGTAACAAACTCGCTTCATTTTCCCCTTCACTTGTTCCCACATTGTTATTGTATTACGTTTTTGAAGGACTAAGTTCACAAGTAAAGGATACAAAAAGAGGAGCGTCTGGCGTTTTGTTTGTTGTTGCCGCAGCAAGCGGGAGCAAGAGAAAGTAGAGGAGCGTCAAGCTAAGGCTTCATTAGGAATCTACAAGCTCCTTTATTCCTGTGTTGCACTTTTGCACACATTCCCACTCATTTTATAAACGTGGGAACTAATTTAACAGTTTCGTATTACAAATGCAGGTTTTTCAAGTTGCACAAAAGTGGACTAATAGCTTGTTTTAAAATGTCTCTGACAATCTTGCACTTTGTGTTTTGAAATGACATGAATGTTTGTGCCACTGCTTAATAACTGTGTAATAAATACACTTTTGGTCAATTGACTTTTATAAATTAATGCAGTATGAAGAAGAATGTTTTAATGTAGACACATAGAATCATCATACTGCTGTGATTATATGCATCAAGTGTTCATTCAAGGCGAAGGCAAAATATCACTCGCGATATATATATCGTGTATCGTGACATGGCCTAAAAATATCGAGATATTTAAAAAAGGCCATATTTCCCGGCCCATGCGTGTTGACACTGGAAAAAAAAATGTTTACTTGCAGTTTAAACAATCTGCTGGAAATAATCAGATTAAAAAAAATCAGATTTGGGCCACTTTGGCCTGCAGTGTAAACATATTGTAGGCTTAGAACAGGTTGGAGGCTGGTTATGAATAATTAAATGTTGTTAACATAAAAACTATAAGATTTTTTTTTCTTTTTGCAGTACAAACATTTGGGACAAGTTTGGCGATATTATGACGGGGGGGGGGGGGGGGGCTGATTATGAATCATTACCAGTTAATAACGTAAAAAACTATATGTGGACAAAACATTTTTAAAACACAAATGTTTGGGGAGATGTTGACAAGGTTTGGGGGCGGGTTTGGTTATGAATAGTAAAATGTTAATATAAAAACTATTATAGACGAAAAAATGTGCAGCACAGCTGTAGAAGAAATGAATGGCAAATGTTGGGGGATGGTCTCCCGTCCAAAGGCAAAACCCAGTAACTCAATTTTGGTCAAAACTTAGCTGATAATAATTTTGGAGTTCCTAGGTCAGAGGCGCTCACACTTTTTCTGCAGATGAGCTACTTTTCAATTGACCAAGTCGAGGAGATCTACCTCATCCTATTTATAATTTATATTTATTTATTTATGAAAAATACATTTTTGTTAACAAGTTAATGGTGTTTAATGATAATACAAGCATGTTTAACACACATAGATTCCTTTCTTTCATGAAGACAAGAATATAAGTTGGTGTATTTGATTCTGATGACTTGCATTGATTGGAATTAGACAGTGGTGCTGATAACGTCCGCATTTTCAAATGGAGGAGAAAAAAAGTCCTCCTTTCTGTCCAATACCACATGAAAGTGGTTGGATTTGGCATCTCATTTGTCCAACTTGCATACTCATTTTTAAACACTTTGTTATGAGAGTAGCATATGTGTGTGGCCCTTTAATGTCTGGCAGCAGGTGAGTGACGTCAGTGAGTGTGCGGGTGGGCAAGCAAGTGAGAAAGCGGTCGCTGAGGGCGGGGGAGAAATACATTGGCATCAAACTCCGTAGCTTGCTAGCTTGTGCACGCTAGCTTTCTGAGACTCTAATTTTGTTAGCACAGGCAGGATGAAACAGGTCTTTTATGGTGAAGACAGGAACTGTGCAGTCGGTCTTTAGAGTTTTGACAGTAGGTACGGAGTCTCTAAAAATAATGTGTTTCTCTGCGTCCGCCCTATTAGTGATTTTTTTCTTAAATATGAGCTCGCAGCAGCCAGCGTCATCTCACAAGACCCTCGGGTGCCGAGAATGTCAAACAACTGACGAAAGTGAAGTCTTGGTATGATAGATGATTGCTCATTTTTATCTATATTTTTTAATGCCTGGCTTGAGATCGACTGACACACCCTCCGAGATCGACCAGTCGATCGCGATCGACGTAATGCCCACCCCTGTCCTAGGTGATATGCTTTACATTAGTGTATGCGATATTGTAATTTGTTCCGTAAGTAAGCTGTTACGCGCATGGCAGGACCTAGCAACTACCACATAAACGCGTAGATACAACAGAAAAACCTAGTATCTCTAGGGACCAATCGGAGGTTCTTTCGCCTTATTGTCTTTGATGAGACATTTGCACGAATGGGGGCCGACTGTCAACCTGATTATGTGATATTATGGCACGAGGGGATATTTGGAAGATTGGCCCAGGAGGTTGCAAGCACCTTCATTAAATGTATTGTTCTTGATTCTTCCCCTTGTATGGTCTATTGGGCAGATAACTGTGGAGGTCAAAATAAAAACTGGACGCTGTACATGGTTTTTGTCCATTGTGCAAACGCAGAATGGGGCCCACCCGAGATTGTGATAAAATATCTGGAGAAAGGGCACACGTACATGAGAGCAGATTCAATCCATGGCTCAATCGGCAAGAAAATGAAAGCTCAAGAAAACATCTATACGTTTGATGACTTTGTAGATCTTTGTAAGACAGCATCAAGATAGATTGGTTTTCCTTTGTTTTCCGAAAATCAGCTGGAAGTGAGTTACTAGGTTTTGCCTTTGGACGGGAGTGGTCATGAATAATAACACGGTAATATAAAGACAATACAGCATACATCCATAAACCTAAATACATATGCAAAAGTGCAATACAATTATCTTTACAGTAATCTATTTATTTATATCTGCCCCTTATTGCTTTTTTATCCTGCACTACCATGAGCTAATGCAACAACATTTTGTTCTTATCTGTCCTGTAAAGTTCAAATTTGAATGACAATAAAAAGAAAGTCTAACTCTAATAACATGACTACAAAACATTAGAAACATAAAAATTTGCAGCACTAACATTTTGGACATGTTTTGGGGATATTTTGACAAGTTGTGTGAAGGGGGTGCTGCTTATGAATCATGCACAAACATTTGGGACAAGTGACAAGGTAAGGGGGCTGGTTATGAATAACATGGTAATAATAATAATAGAATGGACTTTATTGTCATATTTGCATATAACAAGATTAAGGACTCCAACATAAGGTGCGGTAGTGGGAACAAACATGGGATAAAAACAAATGACACAAGAAGTAATAAAGATAAAACTAAGAATTGAAATAAACAGACTACTATCCAATAAAAATAATAAGCAATCCTGTACAATATACAAAACACTATACACAATACTGTAAAATATACAGAACAAGACAAGAATACAGGAGTAATAAATAACAAGTTTTATAAACTATAACTTTTACATGAGAACAATAATAGGTTTACAAAACACTTTTGCAGCACAAACAAATGAGACAAGTTTGGGGAGATTTTATTAAGGTGGGGGTCTGGATGATGTAATGTCCATCCATCCATTTTTTTTACCGCTTGTCCCTTTTGGGGTCGCGGGGGATGCTTGAGCCTATCTCAGCTGCATTCGGGCGGTAGGCGGCGTACACCCTGTACAAGTCGCCACCTCATACATTACATCTTTTAATTAAAAGATGTAATGATTAAAAAAGCTCTTAATTAACTTGGGGCCTTTTTATATAAAGCCCTAAAGGAATGGAACGACCTCACAACAAACTTGAAAAGTTGAACAGAGTATTTTTCATTTACAATTGAAGTTAAAAAGTGGCTTTGGAGCAATCAAAGCTGCTCACACGGTCAATAAGGTGGGCATTATGTTTGACAGATCAACTTAATGTGTATTATATTCATCCATGACAGCATTTTTTTGTAAATTGTGAGGTGTGTCTGTTAAAATCATGGTTGTTTTTATAAATGATGACAGGTGTGAACAAGAGCGTGTATTGTATTGTGTGATGATGTAAATGAGATGGAGTTGTATTGTATATTAAGTATGTGTCCGTGAAAGGGCATTTTATGACTTTTCTTAATTAGATTACGTGATACGATATGATTTTACTGTCATAATTTTATTGCATGATTTTTGTATCCCTTTAATTTCGGTCGCCAGGGACTGCAGATGGAAATCAGCTATTTAGCTATAACCTGGTACAGAACATATCTGTCTTTGAGCTTAATGTTTTTGTGCACTGTCCCTTCAAATAAAGACTAAACAACAACATCTATGATGTAATGTATTTTAGAATAACTTAAAGATGGTAACGGCACAACCAAAATATTTTGTAGCAACATCACACCGGTAAATATTGTGATGCTTAGTCTGTTTTATATTATTGGTGTTTGCCATGTTGTACTGAGTAGCCGGGACATGCACTTGTGTACGGCTTTCTTCACTCACATGACTAGAACTTACAACCCCAGTTCTTTTTCAATTTGTACAAAAAATCTGATCACACCGTTGTCCCTTCTACCGCAAAAATGCCAAACAGGCATGTAAATGCTGCTCCTTTAAAGGGGAACATTATCACAGTTTCAAAAAGGGTTAAAAACAATAAAAATTAGTTCCCAGTGGCTTGTTTTATTTTGCAAATTTTTTTTCAAAATTTTACACCTCCCGGAATATCCCTAAAAAAAACCTTTAAAGTTCTTGATTTTCGCTATTTGCGATGCGACTGTCCATTTCCCTGTGACGTCATACAGGGCTGCCAATACAAACAACATGGCAGTTACCACAGCAAGATATAGCGACATTAGCTCGGATTCAGACTCGGATTTCAGCGGCTTAAGCGATTCAACAGATTACGCATGTATTGAAACAGATGGTCGGAGTATGGAGGGCAGATAGCGAAAACGAAATTGAAAAGGAACTGAAGCTATTGAGCGAATAGCTATTGACGCTATTCGGCCATAGCATGGGTGTACCTAATGAAGTGGCCCATAGCATGGCTGCCTTATTAGCATCGCCGGTAAAATGTGCAGACCAAACGATCAGGACTTTCGCATCTTGTGACACTGGAGCAACTTAAATCTGTCGATTGGTAAGTATTTGTTTCGCATTAAATGTGGGTATCTTGTTTCAAATGTACATACAGCTAGCGTAAATAGCATTTTAGCATAGATTACCATAGCATGTTAGCATCGATTAGCTGGCAGTCATGCCGTGACAAAATATGTCTGATTAGCCCATAAGTCAACAACATCAACAAAATCACCTTTGTGATTTCGTTGACTTAATCGTTGCAAATACATCTGCAGGTTATCCATACATCTCTGTGCCATCTCTGTCTTAGCATCGCCGGTCAAATGTGAAGACACTCTGGCACATTCAATGGGGGTCTGGCGGCAGATTTCTTGCCAGTGGTGCAACTTGAATCCCTCCCTGTTAGTGTTGTTACACCCTCCGACAACACACCGACGAGGCATGATGTCTCCAAGGTTCCAAAAAATAGTCGAAAAAACGGAAAATAACAGAGCTGAGACCCGGTGTTTGTAATGTGAAAATGAAAATGGCGGGTGTGTTACCTCGGTGACGTCATCGCTAAAAGACCGATAAACAGAAAGGCGTTTAATTCGCCAAAATTCACCCATTTAGAGTTCGGTAATCGGTTATAAAAATATATGGTCTTTTTCCTGCAACATCAAGGTATATATTTACGCTTGCATAGGTTTGATAATGTTCCCCTTTAACAATGGACGCCATAGCTTATCTTCTCTATGGAGTGCACACAGGCCAGCTTGCATCCATCCATCCATGCACGCCATGAGAGGTAGGCAGAAACTTGGTGTGCCGTTTGCAATTTGTGTGGATAGCCACTCGAAGTGAGCGCCTGCTTAGGCCAAGTGAAGATAAAACCAGTCCTGGGCGTAGTCTTGCAAAGCTGCACTAATCAGGTTATCACTGAGATGCACACACACACACTCACACACATACTGTACACCAGAGTTGTGTGTGTCGTGTTCCCCTAGTGATGCTACACGCTGGCACAAAGTGTTCCGTCTGCTCCTTGGCATTTGAGCCCTCTGAGAGTTGAGTCATCCATCACATCCAGCATACACACAATCCGCCGCAATGTTTGATTGGCATAAAACCAATAAACACAGAAAAGTTGCATTAAACCATGGGTGTCAAACTCTGGCCCGCGGGCCAAATTTGGCCCACCGTGTAATTTCATTTGGCCCTTGAGGCAATAATAAATTAACATTAGAGCTGGCCCGCCGGTATTATATAGTGGCGGTGCCGCTGTATCACCGCATTCAACGCTAATTCTCATACTTGCCAACCCCCCCCCCCAAAATCTCCCGGGGCAACCTGTCTCCCAAATTTCCACCCGGACAACAATGTTGGGGGCATGCCTTAAAGGTACAGCTTTTAGCATCCTCTACAACCTGTCGTCACGTCCGCTTTTCCTCCATACAAACAGCGTGCCGGCCCAGTCACGTTATATATGCGGCTTCTACACACACACAAGTGAATGCAAGTCATACTTGGTCAACAGCCATACAGGTCACACTGATGGTGAAACACTGATGGTGTGACCTGTATTAAACAACTTTAACACTGTTACACCACACTGTGAACCCACACCAAACAAGAATGACAAACACATTTCGGGAGAACATCCGCACCGTAACACAACATAAACACAACAGAACAAATACCCAGAACCTCTTGCAGCACTAACTCTTCCGGGACACTACAATATACACCCCCGCTACCAACAAAACTGGATTTTGCATGTCACTTTTAAAGTTATATAAGCCTTGCTTGTTCAATATGCAATGCAAAACTTGTTTGGGTCCCTATTAAAAGGTTAAGTTGTTCAACTTTGGCCCGCGGCTTTGTTCAGTTTAGAATTTTGGCCCACTCTCTATTTGAGTTTGACACCTCTGCATTAAACAAACAAACAAAATAAATGCATGACAAAAGTTTGGCATTATGTAGCTTTTTTTTTTGCTTAATTTCTCAGTGACTGATGAATAAATAAGAATGGCAAAATGCAGACATGCAAGGGGCCGGATGAAACACAATTTAAAGGAGAACTGCACTTTTTTGAAATTTTGCTTATCGTTTACAATCATTATGAGAAGACAAAAGTTTTTTTTTTTTTGCATTCTAACTAGAGATGTCGAATAATGGCCTTTTTGCCGACATCCCGATATTTTCTGACTCTTAATTACCGATACCGATATATAAAGTCGTGGAATTAACACATTATCATCCATCCATCCATTTTCTACCGCTTATTCTCTTTTGGGGTCGCGGGGGGCGCTGGCGCCTATCTCAGCTACAATCGGGCGGAAGACGATGCCTACCGTAATTTTGTTGTGATGCCCCGCTGGATGCATTAAACCAGGGGTGCCCGTTACGTCGATCGCGAGCTACCGGTCGATCGCAATCCAGGCATTAAAATAATAGACATAAAAATGAGCAATCATCAATCTTCTCCAAGACTTCACTTTCGTCAGTTGTTTGACATTCTCGGCACCCGAGGATCTTGTGAGATGACGCTGGTAGCTGCGAGCTCATTATTAAGACAAAAATCACTGACAAGACGGAGAGAAACACTTTTTATTTCAACAGACTCTTGGGCCGTACCGGCTGTCAAAACTCTAAAGACCGACTGCACAGTTCCTGTCTTCACCATAAAAGACCTGCTTCATCCTGCCTGCGCTAACAAAATAAGAGTCCCAGAAAGCTAGCTTGCACAAGCTAGCAAGCTAGAGTTTGATGGCACTGTTTTTCTTCTAAAGTTGTTGCACCTCTCCTGCTTCCGGCGCCTAGACCGTAGTCAAGGAGCGCAGGGGAGACACTTCTCCAGGGCCGATGGATTCTCGGGGCAACACCCTTCACTTTACCCGGCAGTGGGTCTTCACAATTCCGGACTCCAGGGCAAAATGACGAGTCCAGCGATTAGTTGCAAATCCTGGCTTTTTATTTACGTCTTGCACACAGTCAAAACCCCCACACAAAAACGCTAGCCACTCCCCCGCCACATTAAAGGGGAACATTATCACCAGACCTATGTAAGCGTCAATATATACCTTGATGTTGCAGAAAAAAGACCATATATTTTTTAACCGATTTCCGAACTCTAAATAGGTGAATTTTGGCAAATTAAACTCCTTTCTGTTTAGCCCTCTTGAAGCGATGACGTCAGTACGTGACGTTGCCTAGGTAAGAAAGCCGCCATTTTCATTTTCTCAAACACATTACAAACACCAGGTCTCAGCTCTGTTAGTGTCTGTTTTTTCAACTATTTTTTGGAACCTTGGAGACATCATGCCTCGTCGGTGTGTTGTCGGAGGGTGTAACAACACTAACAGGGAGGGATTCAAGTTGCACCACTGGCCCAAAGATGCGAAAGTGGCAAGAAATCTGCCGCCAGACCCCATTGAATGTGCCGGAATGTCGCCACATTTTACCGGCGATGCTAAGGCAGACATGGCACAGAGATGTATGGATAACCTGCAGATGCATTTGCAACGATGAAGTCAACAAAATCACAAGGGTGAGTTTTGTTGATGGTGTTGACTTATGTGCTAATCAGACATATTTGGTCGCGGCGTGACTGCCAGCTAATCGATGCTAACATGCTATTTAGGCTATAGCTGTATGTACATTTGAAACTATATTACGTTTCCTTCCACCCACATTTAATGCGAAAAAAAAACACTTACCAATCGACGGATTTAAGTTGCTCCAGTGTCATAAGATGCGAAAGCCCTGATCGTTTGGTCCGCATATTTTACCGGCGATGCTAACGCAGCTATTCGGCCATGCTACGGCTATGAATAGCGTCAATAGCTATTCGCTCAATAGCTTCAGTTTCTTCTTCAATACTTACATACTCCAACCAACCGTTTCAATACATGCGTAATGTGTTGAATCGCTTAAGCCGCTGAAATCCGAGTCTGAATCCGAGCTAATGTCGCTATATCTTGCTGTGCTATTCGCCATTGTTTGTTTAAATTGGCAGGACTGTGTGACGTCACAGGAAAATGAACAGTGGCTTCGAGAGAGCGAAAATAAGGCACTTTAAAGCTTTTTTAAGGGATATTCCGGGACCGGTAAAATTTTGAAAAAAAACTCCAAAAATACAACAAGCCACTGGGAACTGATTTTTATTGTTTTTAACCCTTTTGAAATTGTGATAATGTTCCCCTTTAAAGGGCCACACACACATATGCTACTCTCATAACAAAGTGTTTAAAAACGAGTATGCAAGTTGGACAAATGAGATTCCAAATCCAACCACTTTCATGTGGTATTGGACAGAAAGGAGGACTTTTTTCTCCTCCATTTGAAAACGCGGACGTTATCAGCACCACTGTCTGATTCCAATCAATGCAAGTCATCAGAATCAGGTCATACACCAACTTGTATTCTTGTCTTCATGAAAGAAAGGAATCTATATGTGTTAAACATGCCTGTATTATCATAAAACATTAACTTGTTAACAAAAACGTCTCTTTCATAAATAAATAAATATATATTATAAATATGAATGAGGTAAATCTCCTCAACTTGGTCAATTGAAAAGTAGCTCGCCTGTATTAAACAATGTAACAAGGTTTTCCAAAATAAATCAACTCAATTTACGGAAAAAAGTGCCAACATGGCACTGCCATATTCATTATTGAAGTCACAAAAGGCATTATTTTTTTAATTTTATTTTTTAATTTTGTTCTTTGATCAAGGTGATGTTCATGCACGATTCCATTTTGTGCACCAGTAAAAAAAACATAACTGTCTAGAATTTGAAAAAACAAAAAAAATGTATATTTCACTAAATAACCTGGGGGGGGGGGGGGGGGGGGGTTCGGTACCTCCAACAAGGTTAAGAACCACTGCCCTAAGGTCTAAGAACAATGAAGGGGAATTATTTCGTAGCAGTAGTACATTTTGCTCAAACACGATTACAAAGTGTAACTTTGCACATGTTTTATCTCGGCATGTTGCTACTGTAGTCTTCTGAAGTCCACTCTGATTAAAACGGTGCTGAGGTCTCGGCCCCAAGTTAATTAAGAGCTCACAGGGAAGGAGTCGCCCGCTCCGTCTCTCACAATCGGAACTCCATGTTGGAGCCAGACTGGGATTTGTCCCAGATAGGAGGAGGAACATGCCTCCAGATACATAAACATGTGCAATGCTGGCACAAGCCTGCACTTGCGCAACACATGCGCAGTTAGTTAGCGACGTGAGCCTTGTGTGACTTGCGGGGGGGAAAAGAACATTTCAAACATTGACTCAATTCCCGGTTAGGCAAAAAGGACAAGGGGAAAAAAACAACACATCATCCGTTATGCAAGGAGTGGGGAAAAAAACGCTAAATGACAAGAAGCGAGCTGTGGGACGGGGGAGCTCACCTCTTCAGGAGGTATGTCCCGCCTCAGGCAGGGATCCAGTTCACCAAATTGACAGAATGAGCTGAGCCTTAGCAGGCGGGGGCCTCCAGACGGGGGAGTATCGTGGGAAAATGACAAACACTCCTTTTCCATTCTTGGAGATCAACTCTGGGACACGTGAGGCTCACGGTAGCAAGAACTGATGCATGTCAAACTAGGGCTGGGCGATAATATCTCTTTTAATAATATCTCCACATTTTTAGGCCATGTCACGATACACTATATATATCTCCATATTTTGCCTTAGCCTTGAATGAACACTTGATGCATATAATCACAGCAGTATGATGATTCTATGTGTCTACATTAAAACATTCTTCTTCATACTGCATTCATATATGCTCATTTTAAACTTCCATGCAGAGAGGGAACTCACAATTAAGTCAATTGACCAAAAGTGTATTTATTAAACAGTTATTAAGCAGTGGCACAAACATTCATGTCATTTCCAAAACAGAAAGTGCAAGATTGTCAGAGACATTTTAAAACAAGCTATTAGTGCACTTTTGTGCATGATGTCACTAAGATGGCATATCAAAACAACACTAAATTAAAGCGCACTTTTTGTACAGAATGCCACTACAATAGTTTACAACAGTGGTCCCCAACCACCGGATCGATTGGTACCGGGCCGCAAAATAATTTTTTATTAATTTGTATTATTTTTTAATAAAAAAAAATATATATATATTTTTTTTAATTAAAACAACATAAAAAACACAAGGTACGTTTACAATTAGTGCACCAACCCCAACAAAACTCCCGTTTTCATGACAAAAACCTCCCTTTTTCATGACTAAGGAAAAAATTTTAAAAAATCCCCCCCCCGAAATAATGTGCACTTTTGTGCATGATGTCACACAAGATGTTTCAATAAGTGTCAAATAAAAATGAGCTGCAAATAGAAAATCAAATAGTGTATGTCCTTCGCTATGTGGTAGGTTCCTGTGGACGTTATCTCCTTCTGTTGTTCACTATTTATTTCATACGGTGTTGATCTGGCAATGGTCGCCTGGCATTTTGTGGGTATGGCACCGGCCGGAGATGTTGACATGCAGAGTTTCAAGCACTCTTCATTCTCTAGCGGGTGACTTTTCAAATGATGCTACATATTAGCAGTAATGCTACTTTTTGTAGCAACGCTTTTGCCCCGCACTTGACGGTTGTCTGTTCGACATATTCCCGCTTGAAGCCAAACCACCGCCAGACGATGGACCCCCTGCTGTTTTTCTTGGGAATTAATTCTTCCTGCTTTTGTTACCATATTCGCGCCTTCTTTCTCTTGTGTTACCACTCGCACCACAGCTAATATTACCCATGTCGCTACCTATCTGCTCTGCGAGGGCGTATACTACATACCAAAGACTATAAAATGGGACCCATTACCTCCCTGCTTGGCACTCAGCATTAAGGGTTGGAATTGGGAGTTAAATCACCGAAAATTATTCCCGGGCGCGGCACCGCTGCTGCCCACTGCTCCCCTCACCTCCCAGGGGGTGATCATGGGTGATGGGTCAAATGCAGAGAATGATTTCGCCACACCTAGTGTGTGTGTGACAATCATTGGTATTTTAACTTCTAACTTTATACGTATGACGTATGTAAGAAGGTCCGCTTGTTATAAGTCTCTGTGAGAAGGAGAGACAAGAAAGAGTGAGAAACGCCTGTCATGTAATGCCCGCAGCTAAAAGCAACTGCGTGAGAACGTATACTGTAATTTTCGGAGTATAAGTCGCACCTGCCGAAAATGCATAATAAAGAAGAAAAAAAAAACATATATAAATAAGTCGCACTGGAGTATAAGTCACATTTTTTGGGGAAATGTATTTAATAAAACCCAACACCAAGAATAGCAATTTGAAATGAATGTAGAATAGTGAACAACAGGCTGAATAAGTGTACGTTATATGAGGCATAAATAAGTGAAGTGTATTATATTTATATAGCGCTTTTTCTCTTTTGACTCAAAGCGCTTTACATAGTGAAACCCAATATCTAATTTTTACCATTTAAACCAGTGTGGGTGGCACTGGGAGCAGGTGGGTAAAGTGTCTTGCCCAAGGACACAACGGCAGTGACTAGGATGGCGGAAGCGGGGATCGAACATGCAACCCTCAAGTTACTGGTACGGCCGCTCTACCAACCCCAATCTGTCACTCGTCATTGCTAAATCCCATGAAATCTTATACGTCTAGTCTCTTACGTGAATGAGCTAAATAATATTATGTGATATTTTACGGTAATGTGTTAATAATTTCACAGATAAGTTGCTCCTGAGTATAAGTCGCACCCAAACTATGAATAAAACTGCAACTTATAGTCCAAAAATACGGTACTCCAATATCAGGATATAGTCATTTTCTATCGCACAGAGACAAACTTGCAATATATCGAGTATATCGAAATATCGCCCAGCCCTTCTTTCCAAGCATTGAAATACTTTGTATATTTCAAGACTTAGTCATTTGAAAAAATCACTGCACATAATAAACCTCTTAAAGGGGAACATTATCACCAAACCTATGCAAGCGTCAATATATACTTTGATGTTGCAGAAAAAAGACCATCTATGTTTTTAACCGATTTCCGAACTCTAAATGGGTGAATTTTGGCGAATTAAACGCCTTTCTGTTTATCGGACTTGTAGCGATGATGTCAGAACATGACGTCACCGAGGTAACACACCCGCCATTTTCATTTTCACATTACAAACACCGGGTCTCAGCTTTGTTATTTTCCGTTTTTTCGACTATTTTTTGGAACCTTGGAGACATCGTGCCTCGTCGGTGTGTTGTCGGAGGTGTAACAACACTAACAGGGAGGGATTCAAGTTGCACCACTGGCAAGAAATCTGCCGCCAGACCCCCATTGAATGTGCCAGAGTGTCTGCACATTTTACCGGCGATGCTAAGGCAGACATGGCACAGAGATGTATGGATAACCTGCAGATGCATTTGCAACAATGAAGTCAACGAAATCACAAAGGTGATTTTGTTGATGTTGTTGACTTATGTGCTAATCAGACATATTTGGTCGCAGCATGACTGCCAGCTAAGCGATGCTATCATGCTACGCTAATCGATGCTAACATGCTATTTACGCTAGCTGTATGTACATTTGAAACTAGATACCCACATTTAATGCGAAACAAACACTTACCAATCGACGGATTTAAGTTGCTCCAGTGTCACAAGATGCGAAAGTCCTGATCGTTTGGTCCGCACATTTTACTGGCGATGCTAATAAAGCAGCCATGCTATAGGCCACTTCATTAGGTACACCCATGCTATGGTCGAATAGCGTCAATAGCTATTCGCTCAATAGCTGCAGTTTCTTCTTCAATTTCGTTTTTGCTATCTGCCTCCATACTCCGACCATCTGTTTCAATACATGCGTAATCTGTTGAATCGCTTAAGCCGCTGAAATCCGAGTCTGAATCCGAGCTAATGTCGCTATATCTTGCTGTGGTAACCGCCATGTTGTTTGTATTGGCAGCCCTGTATGACGTCACAGGGAAATGGACAGTCGCATCGCAAATAGCGAAAATCAAGAACTTTAAAGCTTTTTTTAGGGATATTCCGGGAGGTGTAAAATTTTGAAAAAAACTTCGAAAAATAAAACAAGCCACTGGGAACTGATTTTTATTGTTTTTAACCCTTTTGAAATTGTGATAATGTTCCCCTTTAAAATAATACCCGGGGGTCCAGATTGAAAAGCCTAACGGGCCTTAATTTGCCCAGGTCTGGAGTGGTCGATGAGGGTGTGCCAGCCAGCTGGTGACACCGGCGTGGCTGCCATGAAGGCAATGAAGGAGAACGGCTGTCAGGCATCACGGAGCCTTTAGATACCAGCGAGCTGACTTGTTGACATTCCTGGCCTATCTTGCCCTTCCTGCCTGGGAAAAATAGTCCGGGTGATAGATCCCGAGCACTTACGTCGCTGCTCTTTGTCACTCCTCGACACACAAGAAGACAATTGAGCGCCGTTTTGAAAGCGGCACATTGTCCCGGCAGTAGTGGTGCTTGGCAGCGACGTTGCCGCCTTTTACATGGATGACGGCAGCAGACCCCTGCTGCTGCTGCATCAGCATGTGTAGTACTGCAGGTGTACGCTGAGCAAATGTCTTTTTGTTCCCCGCCAGGTCGGAAACGTGGCAATTTACTGCATTCATCACAATGGATTAGCATTTCCCACTGCTTAGTCACGCTCAGAGAGGCCTGCTTCAAAGGGCCAGCTGCATGAACCACCACTGTGACTCTCACACACACACACACACACCAGCCCACCCGGGGCCCCCTGCTCTCACACCACAGCAGCAGACTCACGTCATGTTCCAACTGTGTGGCTTCTTTCTTAGGCTGTGGATAGAGATGTTCTTTGTTTACCTGTGACATCCTCTGCAGCGGCTCGCTCAGTCTCTGTGGTGCAAACACCCGGCAGAGTGTACTGTCAACAAGGGCTGCTCGTGTGTGGGAGTGCTTGATAGGGACTAGAGATGCGCGGATAGGCAATTATATCATCCGCAACCGCATCACTAAAGTCGTCATCCACCCGCTAATCCACCCGAACCAACATTTCATGAAAGCCACACCCGCCCGCCACCCGCCCGTTGTTATATATCTAATATAGACGATGCAAGGCATTAGTGAGCTTAGAAGGTGTATCTATCCATCCATCCATCCATCCTCTTCCGCTTATCCGAGGTCGGGGTCGCGGGGGCAACAGCCTAAGCAGGGAAACCCAGACTTCCCTCTCCCCAGCCACTTCGTCTAGCTCTTCCCGGGGGATCCCGAAGCGTTCCCAGGCCAGCCGGGAGACATAGTCTTCCCAACGTGTCCTGGGTCTTCCCCGTGGCTTCCTACCGGTTGGACGTGCCCTAAACACCTCCCTAGGGAGGCGTTCGGGTGGCATCCTGACCAGATGCCCGAACCACCTCATCTGGCTCCTCTCGATGTGAAGGAGCAGCGGCTTTACTTTGAGTTCCTCCCGGATGGCAGAGCTTCTCACCCTATCTCTAAGGGAGAGCCCCGCCACACGGCGGAGGAAACTCATTTCGGCCGCTTGTACCCGTGATCTTATCCTTTCGGTAATGACCCAAAGCTCATGACCATAGGTGAGGATGGGAACGTAGATCGACCGCTAAATTGAGAGCTTTGCCTTCCGGCTCAGCTCCTTCTTTACCACAACGGATCGGTACAACGTCCGCATTACTGAAGACGCCGCACCGATCCGCCTGTCGATCTCACGATCCACTCTTCCCCCACTCGTGAACAAGACTTCTAGGTACTTGAACTCCTCCACTTGGGGCAGGGTCTCCTCCCCAACCCGGAGATGGCACTCCACCCTTTTCCGGGCGAGAACCATGGACTCGGACTTGGAGGTGCTGATTCTCATTCCGGTCGCTTCACACTCGGCTGCGAACCGATCCAGTGAGAGCTGAAGGTCCCGGTCAGATGAAGCCATCAGGACCACATTATCTGCAAAAAGCAGAGACCTAATCCTGCGGTTACCAAACCGGAACCCCTCAACGCCTTGACTGCGCCTAGAAATTCTGTCCATAAAAGTTATGAACAGAATCGGTGACAAAGGACAGCCTTGGCGGAGTCCAACCCTCACTGGAAATGTGTCCGACTTACTGCCGGCAATGCGGACCAAGTTCTGGCACTGATCGTACAGGGAACCCCACAATAAGACAGTCCGATACCCCATACTCTCTGAGCACTCCCCACAGGAATTCCCGGGGGACACGGTCGAATGCCTTCTACAAGTCCACAAAGCACATGTAGACTGGTTGGGCAAACTCCCATGCACACTCAAGAACCCTGCCGAGAGTATAGAGCTGGTCCACAGTTCCACGACCAGGACAAAAACCACACTGTTCCTCCTGAATCCGAGGTAGAAAGTGTAACTCCCTCCAAATAGCACAGACACAATGGCTTTCTTGAACTGATTTATTTGAAGGCTTACTTTCCCTTCAAATTCACCGTGAAAACTGTAATAAATAAAGCAGGTTACAAACGTAAAAATAATAATGTGGATCAAACATTTTCCCAAGTAAAATACCAACAAATGACAAATACCTCGTTGGCCATACCCGGAAGTAGTTTCTGTACATCCGTCGACAGACCAAACGAGACACTTCAAAATAAAAGTATGCCCACATACTGTTTCAAAGAGTGCTGCTCGTTTTTTGTATGTGGGTAAGAACATTTAACTATTTATAAATGGTTGATTTCTATAGGCTAGTAAAGTAAAGTGTTGTACCTGACAAGTTTGGGCTACCTTGCTTCTGCAGCCTTCATCAGAGGTGTCACGTGATGTTTGCGTGACGTTGTCTGTGACGTGTTAAATGGATTATACCATCAAGAGTTGTCAGGTACAACACTTTACCTACTAGCCTGTATAAATCAACGTCAGTAGGCTAAATGAACCTCTTCAACATAACATTTAACTATGTATAATGTAGCGGCTGACTACGGGGTGTAAGCCAATGACTTTGGCTGAGGGGCGGGACTTCCGGGAGAGATAGGGAAGTGACGTTGTCGACAGGAAGTGCGAGTTCGAGTTGTCCCGGGAAAAGCGTTCGAGACATGAGAGCAGCTGTTGTGTGGTTGTATTACATCTTGGGCAATAAAGACAAGACAAACGGAGAAGTTTTATGAGCCTACATTCTTGGGATTATTACAATATATATATTTTCGAATTGGTTCAACCGCCACCCGCCCGAATCTATTCAAAATCAATTTTTTCGTCATGTCACCCGCCCGACCATCTCTAATAGGGACCCAGTAGTGCCATGGCAGCACTTTTAGTCCAGACTCTTGAATGTTTGCTATGCTGCTTTCATTTATTTTGATCCAGTTCTCAAATATTTTTGGACCCCCCTTGAGGACATCATTTTTATTTATTTTTGTCCTGTCCAGCTTCTCAGGCAAATCATATACGTAGATGCCCATATCGGCTGTTCACATTTACTTTACAAAAGAGAAGTGTAGGACAACTTCTCTTGTTGCCTTATTTGAATTTGACTTTATTAAATGTATTTATATTATCATTTGGTGCAGGAGGGGATAGAAAGAGGAAAAAAAGGAAGACAAAGGGGGAAATTGTGTGGATAAGAGGGGGATTAGACAGAGAGACAAAAACAACAGCAGCAAACACAACAATAACAACAATAGAACAGCACCAGCACGTACGATATGTACAAATGATCGTAAAAGTGATAGCAAAGAAGCAGTTAGCGAAATAAATAATACAGAAATGACAACCTGCATTTTACACTACAACTGAAGCAATACAAATACCAATAGAAATAGCAGTATTGATTGTAGCTGAGATAGGCGCCAGTGCCCCCCGCGACCCCGAAAGGGAATAAGCGGTAGAAAATGGATGGATGGATGGATAATGAACAATACCAAAAATGTACCTCTATTATCAACTATACAGTTGTTCCAATGCATATACATAATGATAACTAGAAATAAAAAAGGAATACCGAAAGATGGAGGGGAAGAGAGAGGCAACCTATATTAACCTTGTAGATTGTTATGGTAACAATGGGTTAAGCTTTGTCAGTGTGCCATGTGTTACCCATTTTACCCTGGGGCAACAACGTTAATATATTTTTAATGAAACGTGATTATGTGCATGAGTGTATGTATGTATATGTACTTGTATATGTACAGAATCTATATATGAATGTTTGTACAGTAAATGTATATCATATATGTATATTATGTATATTATTCCATGCAAACGACTCCGTGTTGCTGGTACTAGCACCTACAGTGCCTCCGGAAAGTCTTCACACTTTTTTCCACTTTGTGTTATGTTTAGACATGTCCAATAATGGCTTTTTTTCCCGATATCCGATATTCCGATATCGCCCAACTCTTAATTATCGATACAGATACATACAGTCGTGGAATTAACACATTATTGTACCTAATATTGTTGTGATGCCCCGCTAGATAGATTGTAGCGTCCCGGAAGAGTTAGTGCTTCAAGGTATTCTGGGTATTTGTTATGTTGTGTTTATGTTGTGTTACGGTGCGGATGTTCTGCCGAAATGTGTTTGTCATTCTTGTTTGGTGTGTGTTCACAGTGTGGGGCATATTTGTAACAGTGTTAAAGTTTTTCATACGGCCACCCTCAGTGTGACCTGTATGCCTTGCATTCACTTGCGTGTGTGAAAAGCTGTAGATATTATTTGACTGGGCCAGCATGCAAAGGCAGTGCCTTTAAGTTTTATTGGCGCTCTACTTCTCCCTACGTCCGTGTACACAGCAGCATTTTAAAAAGTTATAAATTTTACTTTTTGAAAACGATACCGATAATTTTGAAACAGATAACGATAATTTCCGATATTACATTTTTAAAGCATTTATATCAGCAGTCCGATATTATCGGACATCTCTAATTATGTTACATCCTTTTTTTTTTTTTTTAAACCTTTTTTTTTAAATGGAATAAATACATTTTTGTCCTGAAATGTCAACACACAATACCCAATAATAACAATGTGAAGTGGTTTTCTTTTAATTATCAAATGTATTGAAAATTAAAAACAAAAAAATCCCATGTAAATAAATATTCACAGCCTTTGATGAATTTTTGGCAAAAATTACAGCCTCAAGTATTTTTGATGCCACAAGCTTGGCACACATATCTTTAGAGAGTTCTGCCCATTCCTCTTTGCAGCACCTCTCAAACATCATCAGATTGGAAGGGAAGTGTTGGTTTTCATCCAGGATGTCTCCCTACATTGCTGCATTCATCTTAGTCTAGTCAGGGAGAAGACCAAGAACCCGACGGTCCCTCTGTCAGAGCTGCAGCATTCCTCTGTGGAGAGAGGAGAACTGTCTAGAACAGGGGTGCCCATTACGTCGATCGTGAGCTACCAGTCGACCGCGGGGGGTGTGTCAGTCGATCTCCAGCCAGGCTTTGAAAAAAAATAGACCTAAAAATTAGTGATCATCAATCTTCACCAAGACGTCACTTAAATGACATTCACGGTACCGGAGGGTCTTGTGAGATGACGCTGGCTGCTGCAAGATCATTATTATGAAAATATGACCGAGAGGAAGGCGAGAAACACTTTTTATTTCAACAGACTCTCGCGCCGTACCTTCCGTCAAAACTCTAAAGGCCGACTGCACATTTCCTATCTTCACAATAAAAGCCCTGCTTCATGCTGCCTGCGCTAACTAAATACAGAGTCTCGGAAAACTGGCGTGCACAAGCGATCCCTCGGAAAGCTGGCGTGCACATCACTTGTGCACGTCAGCTTTCCGAGACTCTTATTTTGTTAGCGCAGGCAGCATGAAGCAGGGCTTTTATTGTGAAGATAGGAAATGTGCAGTCGGCCTTTAGAGTTTTGACGGAAGGGACGGCGCGAAAGTCTGTTGAAATAAAAAGTGTTTCTCGCCTTCCTCTCTGTCATTTTTTCATAATAATGAACTGGCAGCAGCCAGCGTCATCTCACAAGACCCTCGGGTGCCGTGAATGTCAATCAAGCAAGCTACGGAATTTGCCGCCAATGTTTTTCTTGTAAAGTGTATGGAAGCTGGATGAATTAGATGCCAAAAACCAACCACTTTCATGTGGTATTGTACAGGAAGGACAACTTTTTTTCTCCTCCATTTGAAAATGTGGGCGTTATCATCATTACTGTCTGATTCCAATCAATGCAAGTCATCAGAATCAGGTGATACACCAACTTATATTCTTGTCTTTGTGAAAGAAAGACATCTATATGTGTTACACATGCTTGTATTATCATTAAACACATTTAACCTGTTTCCAAAAATGTCTCTTTCATAAATAAATAAATATAAATGATATATATAAATGAGGTAGATCCCCTCGAGTTGGTCAATTGAAAAGTAGCTCGCCTGCAGAAAAAGTGTGGGCACCCCTGGTCTAGAAGGACAACGATCTCTGCAGCAAACCACCAATCAGGCCTGATCGGTAAAAAAAAAAACAGGCCATTTCTTGGTGGGAAAAAATTTGCCTACCATCCAATCTGATGGAGGTTGAGAGGTCCTGCAAAGAGGAATGGACAAAACTGCCCAAAGATCGGTGTGCTAATAAGGTTGGGGTGAAAAAAAAAAAAAAAATTAAATTGTCCGTTTGGGGTATTGTCTGTAGAATTTTGAGGACAATAATTCCATTTTTGGAATAAGTCTGTGGTAAAAAGTCAAGCGCTGTGAATACTTTGCGACTGCACTGTAATGCCACCTAGCTGACGACGTGTGTAGTGCCACCCCATGATTATACAACTTTTGGGATTTTATATGTAAAAACAAAGACAAGAATGTTATATATATTTTAATAACTCAGGAACAGGATCAAAGTGCGGGTACTACATGTCCTCCCGTTAAATCGTCCGTCCATCTGGCATATAAGGTGGTACACCCTCGAGACGCCTACTGGGGGAGGTTTTTAGGGCATGTCCGACTTGTAGGAGACCACGGGGAAGACCCAGGACACTTGGGGGAGACTGTCTCTCAGCTGGCCTGGGAATGCCTCGGAATCCCCTGGGAGGAGCTGGCCTAAGTGGCTGGAGAGAGGGGAGGAGGAGAAACAGTAAATCAATGGTTCTCAATTATCTTCTGTCACGCCCCTTCTAGGAAACAAAAAATGTTAACAAACCCCCTGAATTGAAATCCTAATGAGAACTTGCCAGTACAGTGGAACCTCGAATCACACACACCTTTATTTGCGACCTTTCCGGTTTACAAACCTTTACATTGTGCCACATATACGTCTTTGTGCCAACCATGTCTCGGCGTACCATTCATTCATTATGCATGCCGCTTGTAGTAATCAGGGCCTGCCATTTTGATGACCTCACTTCCTGTACACGTGGGCATGGCCACTTTAAGAGGCCCCCCTACGTGTGTGCGCATTGACATTTTAGCTTGCCGTACTGTTGTTGTGGTGTTTGGATAAAAATGATTGCTGAGCCAATACCCACTTTATGTTGCTTTTTATATGTACAGTAGAGATGCGCGGTTTGTGGTCTCATCCGCGGATAAACCGCGGGTTGGGCGGGTGACATGACGAATAAACAGATTTTAAATAGATTCGGGCGGGTGCCGGGCGGTTGAACCATTCGGGAATATTTAATATACATAGCTAAGGGATCGGCAAACTTTATCACTCAAAGAGCCATTTTGACCCGTGTCTCAAAGTAGAGAAGACAATAGGAGCCGCAAAAGATTCTCGCGAATATCTGCTTGTGGTCACCCAGTTAACGAGAATAAGGGCGTGCTATGAAGCCAATGCCTTTGACGCCTTCTACAACATGTACAAACTGCTAGCCAGTGCAGCAACATGTTGTATGTGGCCTCCGCAGACACATGCACACGACTGCAAGGCATACTGGATGACACAGAGTACACTGAAGGTTGGGATATAAACAATTTTAACACTCTTACTAATATGCACCACACTGTGAAGCCACACCAAACAAGAATGACAAACACATTTCTGGAGAACATCCTCACAGTAACACAACATAAACGCAACATAACAATTACCCAGAATCCTTTGCATCCATGACCCGCGTGCGTCGGTAAGGTGGGTGGGGTTGGGGGGGCGGGGGTGTAAAATATAGTCAGGATGAGTCATGGATGCAAAGGATTCTGGGTATTTGTTGTGTTGTGCTTTGTTCAGTTTAAAATTATGGCCCATTCTGTATTTGAGTTCGACACCACTGATGTATGTATTTTTCGGACCATAGGGCGCACCGGATTTTAAGGAGCATTAAAAAGGTCTTACGACTTTTTTCTAAATGTAAAACACTTCCTTGTGGTCTACATAACATGTAATGGTGGTTCTTTGGTCAGAATGTTGCATAGATGATGTTTTACAGGTCATCTTAAAGCCGCTTCCTGACAGTCTTATTTACGTGGCTCATCTTCGACAGCGTCTTCTTTGTTGTAGCGGTGTAGCGTGCAAGGACGGGAGTGTAAGAAGTATCAAAAGACGGAGCTAACTGTTTTAATGACATTCAGTCTTTACTTCAATCAATAACAGAGCAGCATCTCCTCATCCGTGGCTCACTAGTGCAACAACAGTGGCGGAAATATGTCCCGTGAAAAAATGGAACTCTCTAATAACTAAAGTGCCTTGTGTGAATTACAGTGGGCCAAAGAAGTATTTAGTCAGCCACCGATTGTGCAAGTTCTCCCACTTAAAATGATGCCAGTGGTCTGTAATTTTCATCATAGGTACACTTCAACTGTGAGAGACAGAATGTGGAAAAAAATCCAGGAATTCACATTGTTGAAATTTTGAAGAATTTATTTGTAAATTATGTTGGAAAATAAGTATTTGGTCAACCATTCAAAGCTTTCACTGATGGAAGGAGGTTTTACTTTAAAATCTCACGATACATGGCCCCATTCATTCTTTCCTTAACACGGATCAATCGTCCTGTCCCCTTTGCAGAAAAACAGCCCCAAAGCATGATGTTTCCACCCCCATGCTTCACAGTAGGTGTGGTGTTCTTGGGATGCAACTCAGTATTCTTCTTCCTCCAAACACGACGAGTTGAGTTTATACCAAAATGGATACATGGATTATACAGCAGAGGATTGGGTGAATGTCATGTGGTCAGATGAAATCAAAATAGAACTTTTTGGTATAATCTCAACTTGTCGTGTTTGGAGGAAGAAGAATACTGAGTTGCATCCCAAGAACACCAGACCTACTGTGAAGCATGGAGGTGGAAACATCATGCTTTGGGGCTGTTTTTCTGCTAAGGGGACAGGACGATTGATTCGTGTCAAGGAAAGAATGAATGGGGCCATGTATTGTGAGATTTTGAGCCAAAACCTCCTTCCGTCAGTGAGAGCTTTGAATGGTTGACCAAATACTTATTTTCCACCATAATTTACAAATAAATTCTTTAAAATTCCAACAATGTGAATTCCTGGATTTTTTTTTCCACATTCTGTCTCTCACAGTTGAAGTGTACCTATGATGGAAATTACAGACCTCTGTCATCATTTTAAGTGGGAGAACTTGCACAATCGGTGGCTGATTAAATACTTTTTTTCCCGACTGTATGTATGTATGTATGTTAGTGTTTTTAAAGTTAAGTTTTTTACTAAAGTAAGCTAGAAACAATTATTCATGTTTACATTGGTTCTTATGAGGACATCTGCTTCACTATACAAACTTTTTGTTTTGAACCATGCTCAAGAACCAATGAAGTTCGTAAATCAAGGTCGTATTTATTTATTTGTATTATTGTTAGCGGTAAACTAAAGTGTTATCTATGTTTACTTGGTCATGTATTCTGGTTGATCCGTTTGATTAATCTAAGTACTGCTGTCAACTGGCTGGTCCAGAACCCACCTAAACAGTAGTAGGACCGAGACTGCCTGAGAGTTGACTCTTGGTTTGCCTTAAATAACACTCTGACAAAGGCTGGTGTTGATCGTTAGTTTACTGAAGTCGTCAAAAATCTCCGGTAACCTTTTGGACTTCTTTATTTCATTGACCAAACATGTCCATTGCGAGCACTTAAGGCAGGGGTGTCAAACTCAAATACAGAGTGGGCCAAAATTTAAAAACTGAACAAAGCCGCGGGCCGAGGTTGAACAAATTAACTTTTTAATAGGGACCCAAACAAGTTTTTCATTGAATATTGAACAAGCAAGGCTTATATAACTTTATAGTGACATTCAAAATTGAGTTTCAAATAATAATAACAATAGTAATTAAAAAATATCAATGGCATATCAAATCAAATTTAAATAAAAATTGAATGCCTCTTTTGTATTTGCAGACTTCTGAGGTAAATATTAACATTCACTTTTTCCAGAGGCTAATACATTTGAAAATAAAATAACAATGAATAAATCAACCATTCAGGCCTTTTTATTGCTCAGTTAATGTCGGGGCTCAGGTGGGCGGGCGGGGTTTGTTGGTAGCGGGGAGGGGGTGTATATTGTAGCGGTCCGGAAGAGTTAGTGCTGCAAAGGGTTCTGGGTATTTGTTCTGTTGTGTTTATGTTGTGTTACGGTGCGGATGTTCTCCCGAAATGTGTTGGTCATTCTTGTTTGGTGTGGGTTCACAGTGTGGCGCATATTTGTAACAGTGTTAAAGTTGTTTATATGGCCACCCTCAGTGTGACCTGTATGCTGTTGATCAAGTATGCCTTGCGTTTACTTACATGTGTGTAGAAGCCACATATATTACGTGACTGGGCCGGCACGCTGTTTGTGAGGAGGAAAAACAGACTTGACGACAGGTTGTAGGGGACGCTAAAGGCAGTGCCTTTAAGGCACACCCCCAATATTGTTGTCCGGGTGGAATTCGGGAGAATGGTTGCAACGGGAGATTTTCGGGAGGGAAACTGAAATTCGGGAGTCTCCCGGGAAATCGGTGAATGCGGTGTTACAGCGGCACCGCTGTATTACACCGGCGGGCCAGCTCTAATGTTAATTTGATATTGCCTCAAGGGCCAAATTAAATTACACGGCGGGCCAAATTTGGCCCTCAGGCCAGAGTTTGACACCTATGACTTAAGGGGAAACAGCCAAAGTGGCCACCATATGCAGGTTGCCAAGACAAACTCACGCTTTAAACATTATAGCGGAAAGTACAAAACATTTCAAATGGTAGCAAGTTTATCCCCAAAAAACGATATACAAATACTTACTCACCCCTGAATTTTGCCCAGCGCTTTTTGAAATGAGAGTCGAGGGTTGAGCAACAGCCTTTCATTGGCAGCCAGCGTGCACACACACACACACACACACACACACACACCGCGCAGAGGAGCAAACTGATCACGGAGTACAAGTTTAGGATTAATATTTGTTTTTTTCCCCAGAGTTTGGTGACTGCATGCCTGTAAGTAAAAATGCATTCGCTGTTTTTTTTGTCAATTTTGTCGCATTAAAATGTCACTTGTTGTACGTTTGGATAAATTTGATACATTCCAAAAGCAACTTTTTGCAAGCTTCTCAACAGGTTTATTCATTATGTTAGCAATAAGCAAGCAGCATAAGAGTCAACTGTTATCCTTTGTGGTTGGATTGCTTTTGTTCAGTTGATACCAAACTGTATTGATGTTTTAACAATACACATACGTGCACTTTTTGTGTATATTAATGTACTTTTCTAAGTTTTACACTAACTTCATTGCGAAGGCTGGCAATAGACTACCTCAAGCTGGAGGTGTTTTCATCTCAAATTTAAAAGACTTTACTTTTCAGCTAAATTAAATCCCAACATTCATTCAGGGAGTGCAGAGTACAAAGTGCAGACCGTCTTTCACTGTAGTAGTAAAATAAGCAGCAATGATTTGGAAAAATACAACAAAACGATACTACGCAATACGAAAAAAAAATGTTCATACAAATAAAACATATTTGTCTGTGTCTACAACCCCACAGTGACAAATAAGTTCCCTCTCTGTAAGAAATACTGCAAGGCTTTTGGTTTTGCCAGCATTTGCACACAGATGGGGTAGAGCTAGACAGGAAATACGACATGTCAACAAAATACACCAGATTGATTTTCAGAATAAAACGCCATCAGCATCATTGTAGCAAAATGATATCAGTCGTCACCATAAAACTATTCCGGGCCACGTTAAAGGGGAACATTATCACAATTTAAAAAGGGTTAAAAACAATAAAAATCAGTTCCCAGTGGCTTGTTGTATTTTTTAAAGTTTTTTTAAAAATGTTACCGGTCTCGGAATATCCCTAAATAAAGCTTTAAAGTGCCTTATTTTTGCTCTCTGCGAAGACACTGGCCATTTCCCTGTGACGTCACACAGTGCTGACAATGTAAACTAACAATGGCGAATAGCACAGCGAGATATAGTGACATTAGCTCGGATTCAAATTCGGATTTCAGCGACTTAAGCGATTCAACAGATTATGTATTGAAACAAATGGTTGGAGTATGAAAGTATTGAAGAAGAAACTGAAGCTATTGAGTGAATAGCTATTGACGCTATTCATAGCCATAGCATGGCCGAATAGCTGCGTTAGCATCGCCGGTAAAATGTGCGGACCAAACGATCAGGACTTTCGCATCTTTTGACACTGGAGCAACTTAAATCCGTCGATTGGTAGTGTTTTTTTTTCGCATTAAATGTGGGTGGAAGGAAACGTAATATAGTTGCAAAATGCATCTGCAGGTTATCCATACATCTCTGTACCATGTCTGCTTTAGCACCGCCGGTAAATAGCATGTTAGCATCGATTAGCGTAGCATGTTAGCATCGATTAGCTGGCAGTCAACATCAACAAAACTCACCTTTGTGATTTCGTTGACTATCGTTGCAAATGCATCTGCAGGTTATCCATACATCTCTGTGCCATGTCTGCTTTAGCACCGCCGGTAAAATGTGGAGACACTCCAGCACATTCAATGGGGGTCTGGCGGCAGACACTTTGGCATCTTCGGGCCAGTGGTTCAACTTGAATCCCTCCCTGTTAGTGTTGTTACACCCTCCGACAACACACCGACGAGGCATGATGTCTCCAAGGTTCCAAAAAGTAGTCGAAAAAACGGAAAATAGCTGAGCTGAGACCCGGTGTTTGTAATGTGTTGAAAATGAAAATGGCGGGTGTGTTACCTCGGCAACGTCACATTCTGACGTCATCCCCTCCAGCGCGATAAACAGAAAGGCGTTTAATTCGCCAAAATTCACCCATTTAGAGTTCGGAAATCGGTTAAAAAAATAGATGGTCTTTTTTCTGCACCATCAAGGTATATATTGAAACTTACATAGGTCTGGTGATAATGTTCCCCTTTAAGCATGTGGCTGCAATAGTCGAGGTTTATAAGACGACTTGCCACTATCAACAAGTGGCTGTCATTGTCAACTATAACTCTAATTCCTTGTTTTCATCTCTGTTGGTAAAAATATCTGCCATAGCAAGAAACATCTTACAATTGTATGACCTGGAAAATGTAGTCTTGTTTTGGACGTGTGAGCCCATGGGACAACGTACACGTTACGTACGCAACTCTAGGGCTATGTTCAGACTGCAGGGCTGGATGTCCAATTCAAAGGTTTTCTTTAATGAAACCGGTCACATTACTAACAAATGTCATGACTAATGTGAACCGCATGACGTCACGTCTCCCGTCCAAAGGCAAAACCCGGTAACTCAATTTTGGTAAAAACTGAGCTGATAATAATTTTGGAGTTCCTAGGTGATATGCTTTACATTAGTGTATGCGATATTGTAATTTGTTCCGTAAGTAAGCTGTTACGCGCATGGCAGGACCTAGCAACTACCACATAACCGCGTAGATACAACAGAAAAACCTAGTATCTCAAGGGACCAATCGGAGCTTCTTTGTCAGTCGTCTTATTGTCTTTGATGAGACATTTGCACGAATGGGGGCCGACGGTCAACCTGATTATGTGATATTATGGCACGAGGGGATATTTGGAAGATTGGCCCAGGACGTTGCAAGCACCTTCATTAAATGTATTGTTCTTGATTCTTCCCCTTGCATACTCTTTTGGGCAGATAACCGTGGAGGTCAAAATAAAAACTGGACGCTGTACACGGCTCTTGCCCAATGTGCAAACGCAGAATGGGGCCCACTCGAGATTGTGATAAAATATCTGGAGAAAGGGCACACGTTCATGAGAGCAGATTTAATCCATGGCTCAGTCGGCAAGAAAATGAAAGCTCAAGAAAACATCTACACGTTTGATGACTTTGTAGATCTTTGTAAGACAGCATCAAGATAGATTGGTTTTCCTTTTGTTTTCTCTCAATCAGCTAGAATTGAGTTACTAGGTTTTGCCTTTGGACGGGAGACACGTGCTGCAGTCGCTACGTTCCTAGGCACTAAATGAAAGTATTTTTAAAATCCTTTCATTTTCTCAAAAATCGACAGTGCGCCTAATGGATGGAACAATTCTGGTTGTGCTTACCGACCTCGAAGCAATTTTATCTGGTACGTGGTGTAATGATAAGTGTGACCAGTAGATCAATCAATCAATCAATATTTATTTATATAGCCCTGAATCACAAGTGTCTCAAAGGGCTGCACAAGCCACAATGACATCCTCGGTTCAGAGCCCACATAAGGGCAAGGAAAAACTCACCACACAGTGGGATGTCAATGTGAATGACTATGAGAAACCTTGGAGAGGACCGCAGATGTGGGTGAACTGGACATTGAAAGCTTGTCGGTCTGACTTGGTAGGATATGTACAGCGAGCGGTGAACATAGTGAGCACAGAAAGCATAAGAACAAGTATACATATTTGATTATTAAAAATCCGGGGAGGTGGGATGTGGTGGGGGGAGGGTGTTAGTTTAGGGTTGTAGTTGCCTGGTGGTATTCTTTTAGTGCAGTTTTGAAGGAGGATAGAGATGCTCTTTCTTTTACACCTGTTGGGAGTACATTCCATATTGATGTGGCATAGGAGAATGAGTTAAGACAGAGGTCTCAGACATGCGGCCCGCGATACGTTATTTTGCGGGCCCCACCTTAATATGAAAGTTTAACGTTAGTGCGGCCTGCAAGTTTTAAATGAATGGTGCTTGACAGTGTTATTTGGGTCCAAAATGGCTCTTTCAAAGTTCTGGGTTTCCTACCCCTGTGTTAGCGGAAAAGCGGCAAGTGAGTGAAAGCGACAGACGTTGCCATGGAGTCGAGGGTTTTCTTACCGGCTGCAGTCACACCGCGACACATGTCAGTCCGTAATAACAGTCCCCGATAACTTGGACCAATTCAAATTGTTAGTTTTTTTCTTTATTGTTTAATTTGCATTGCCTCACATGATGAACACTACATATATTTCTACATGACACCGTCACTTTTTTGCGCTCGCTATCCAGGTACTTTCCCGGTTATTATCCGCCGACCGCCGTGTTGCTGTAGGGAGGGAAAGCGGAACGGCACACATTGCAGAAATAACATTATTCTCCGTGCGTCGTCTGAATACAAATATATTCAATGCTGAGGAGTATGCAAAAAAATTTGTAGGAAATCTTTTAAATGGGTTGTACTTGTTTTCTTGTGGCCTAGCCTCACCCAGACTCTGCATCCAGAGTGAGTTTGAAACCCCTGGTCTAAGGTGTTTCCATGGTTTGTGGGATGCTTATTTAGAGCTGAAATCGGACTAATTTAGTGCATGGGCACCTGCAGAGTGTTTTCGGAATTAAACATGACCCCAATTCTATTAGGTCTCTGTCATGGTCATTTTGTGCAATCAGTTTTTTTTTCTGAACTGAATTTTTTTGCATAGAAGATTAAGAAGGAAAGTAAAGTTAAAGTACCAATGATTGTCACACACACTAGGTGTAGTGAAATTTGTCCTCAGCATTTGACCCATTCCCTTGTTCACCCCCTGTGAGGTGAGGGGAGCAGTGAGCAGCAGAGGTGGTCTGGCCCGGGAATCATTTTTGGTCATTTAACCCCCAATTATAACCCTTGATGCTGATTGCCACGCAGGGAGGTAATGAGTCACATTTTTATAGTCTTTGGTATGACTCGGCCGGGGTTTGAACTCACAACCTACCGATCTCAGGACACTCTAACTACTAGGCCACTGAGTTGGTAGGTTGTGAGTTCGAACCCCGGCCGAGTAACTACTTTTTATCGTGTTAAGAAGGAAGAGGCCAAACCATTTTTTGGGGCTGTCATAGTTTGTGGGGTATTAGCTTTGATGTCTGCTCCGAACAACGTGTTGGCGAGCAGTCGGAGACAAGAGTGGTGGAACATTGACATGAGTTCCTAAAAATATTTGTTTTGTCTATTTTATACTCTCTATTTCGGCGTATAATTATGACATTTATTGCTATCTGACTGCGTATTAGTCCGATGAACGCAACCGGATGGTTCAGACTGCTGTTGCAATCCTTACGGACCCTTTTTATATCCACATACAAATGAGGCCTACGTCGGGTTTGTAAAAATTTGCAATTGCACTGTTCACAATGACATGATAGAATCCGATACGGGTCACATATGGGCAAAAAAATTCATAATTGGCCTGCAGTGTGAACAATACCTATTGCTTATAATTAATTGAGAGTATTACAGTGGAGAAAAATACCATAGCAAATGCAAACCAAGAGTGAACACACCCTAATTGTTAAAGTTGTGATCCCTTGCCATAAAGGCCTACTGAAATGAGATTTTCTTATTTAAACGGGAATAGCAGGTCCATTCTATGTGTCATACTTGATCATTTCGCGATATTGCCATATTTTTGCTGAAAGGATTTAGTAGAAAACATCGATGATAAAGTTTGCAACTTCTTGTCGCTAATAGAGAAGCCCTGCCTTTACCGGAAGTATGTGCACGTGACGTCACGAGTTGCAGGGCTCCACACATATTCACATTGTTTATAATGGGAGCCACCAGCAGCAAGAGCAATTCGGACCGAGAAAGCGACAATTCCCCCATTAATTTGAGCGAGGATGAAAGATTCGTGAATTAGGATATTGATAGTGAAAAAAAAAAGCGACCTCCCCGGGTGGCGGCAGTGTGAGCGTTTCAGATGTAATTAGACACATTTACTAGGATAATTCTGGAAGATCCCTTATCTGCTTATTGTTATAATAGTGTTTTAGTGAGATTTTAAAGATTGTAAAGACATACCTCGAGGTCGGATGGCTCCGGTGAACACGCAGTGTCTCAGAGAGAAGCCGAGGAGCCAAGCTCACAGCTGCCTTTTAAACAGCTACTGCAGGACAACGAATAATCCACTGATGTCTCCGGTAAGATATATATCCCAATTTCCCCATCCAAAAACATGCTGGTTGACGTAGAGAAAACATGTTCGCTTGACCGCTGTGCTTCACAACAAACAAAGAAACCCCGGCTGTGTCTCAGTGCTAAAGACAGCTGCAATCCACCGCTTTCCACCAACAGCATTGTTCGTTATAGTCTCCATTATTAAATGAACAAATCACAAAAGATTCAGCAACACAGATGTCCAAATTACTGTGTAATTATGCGGTTAAAGCAGACGACTTTTAGCCAGGAGTGGTGCAGCGCTAATATTACCTGACAGTCCGTGACGTCACGCGTACGCGTCATCATTCCGCGACGTTTTCAACAAGAAACTCGCGGGAATTTTAAAATTGCAATTTAGTAAACTAAAAAGGCGGTATTGGCATGTGTTGCAATGTTAATATTTCATCATTGATATATAAACTATCAGACTGCGTGGTCGGTAGTAGTGGCTTTCAGTGGACCTTTAAGTTTTTACGAAGAATGCTGAGGTAGACACCTGTTACCCCAAAAAAGGGACAAGCAGTAGAAAATAGATGGAGGGATGGATGCTCAATGATATTTATTTTGTTCCACAGGCAGAACCCAAAGACAGAGTCTCGTCCACAAGCGAAGACTCCCTCCCTGGCATCCACGCTTTCAAAGCAGACCCGCAGAGCCGCCCTCGACCACTCAGCGATCTCTATCCATACCCGGGTCAAGCTGAAAGAAGCACCGTCCCGTATCTGCTGTCAGGCTGCAGCGCCCAGGTGCAGCCGGTGACCTTGGGCTCCGCGGCGGACGAGTACCGTCCGAACGGCGCCGCGTCCTCCTCCGCCTGGTCCAACGCAGTCAGAGCTAAAGTCGAAGGAAACCCGTCCTCAGCCTCGAGAATCATGAGGCTGTTTTCCAGCTCCAGGAAGAGCCCCTTTCCCGCTACGAGTCCCACCGTCGACGGTGCCGCCGGACTTCCTGGGCTTGGTGTTGTGGATTCTTTTAAAAAGCTGCGGTCGTCTGTCTTCCAGGGTATTCAAACTCGAGGGACGACCAGTCAGGAAACTGGTAATGACGTAACTGTCACGAACTTTGACCTGAATCAGACTGATTCTGCTGACTTGAAGCTTGAAGAAGCTCCCGGTGGAAACTTTAATGAGAATCGTTTGTCTGCAAGTCAGTACAGCTCAGATGATGACGATGACGATAATGGCGGCGGTCTTCAACGGAATTCTTGCTACTCCAGGAGCATCAAAAGAGCATTCGGTGAAGGACGCATCAATCTGCTGGACATGGACGAGGACACCCGAGCAGGAAGTAACGTTTCCACTGACTGCAAGACAGCGGAGCAGGGGTCAAAGACCGAAAACTCCGACGTGAAGGTGCTGAGCAGACTCAGTAAAAGCGCCGACAACCTTCACATATTTAAAGCACCTTTTAGGCGCAAGGCCCCAACGCAAGGCGGCACGTCTCCGCAGGAAGACCCCCAGAGGACTAGCATGTCAAACGGGACTGAACACATCCAGAGGACAGCCAGCGCTTCCTCAGTGGACCTGAGAGGCCGCGCTAGAATGAAGAGCCCAGTCACGGTTAAGGGACAGGTGCTTAAGCTCGTTGGCAGCATGACCGACTTGAGCGTCCTCCGCCGACGGAGCCCCTCTCCCGGCCCTGATCCGCCCAGTCACATGACGCCCCTGAGCCGGCTCCACGATGACTATTCCCGACGCATACCCTGCCGAGCCGCTACCGAGCGACAGCCCCGGCCCCCGCCGGTCAGAGCTCGGGTGTTGTCCTCGGAACACCTCTCATCGGTTCACCACGCGCATCCTGATCGGGGCGTCATCACCCACCAGGTCTCCATGGAAACCCGACCGGGATCTATGACTATCACCACGTGTGGCTTTGAAGAAGAGTTTCCTGATGACCAGAAAGACCAAGGTGAAGATGGCCAGCTAGGAACCAAGGTAATATGCTCTCTGAAATACATTGTGGTTGTCTACAAACATTTGTCACTGGAGGTAGTACTCATGCAGTTCTGAGCTCAAAGTATTGAGTTACCTCCGCCATGAGGTTATGCAGTCGCCAGGGTTTAGATGGCAGTCAGTTAGTTTCTCACCGAGTTAGATTGTTTTTCAGTTAGTTTCTCATTGAGTTCATTAGTTTGTCAGCCGTTTTTTCAGTTAGTTTGTTAGTCAATTAGTTTCTCATTGAGTTAATTTGTTTATCAGCTTGTTAGTTTGGTAGTCAACTACTTTGTCATTGAGTTAAATAACTATTTTGTCAGTTAATTTATCATTAAGTTAGTTTGTTTGTCAGCTAGTTTGTTAGTTTTTTTTACATGTAGTTTATTTGTCAGTTAGTTCGATAGTTTGTTTTGTTTGTCAGATATGTTGTTTGTCAGGTATACTAGTTTAATTTGTTTGTAATTTAGTTTATTTTGTGTTTGTTTGTCAGGTAATTTGTCACTTAGTTTCTCATTGAGTTAGTTTTTATGTTTGTCAGTTTTGTTTGTTTGTGAGGTAGTTAAATAGTTTGAGGTCCGGAGCTATGGAGACCCTCTGCCGGGTAGAGTGAAGGGTGTTGCCCCCGAGAATACATTAGCCCTGGAGGAGTGTCTCCCCTGCGCTGCTCGACTACGGTCTGGGAGCTGATGAACAATATCGGCAAACCTCCGTCCTCCATTGTTGTATCGCGCAGCCAAAGTGTTCCCAAACGGGAGATCTTAACGAGGCAGGAGGGTCTTCCAGCACTGGCTTTTACATGTTGTCCTAGCCCGGTCGCTGCTAGCATGTGTACTCGTTCAGTACACAACTGAACCGAAACCCTGCATATCCGAGGTCGGGTCGCGGGGGCAGCAGCCTAAGCAGGGAAGCCCAGACTTCCCTCTCCCCAGCCACTTCGTCCAGTACTTCCCGGAGGATCCAGAGGCATTCCCAGGCCAGCTGGGAGACATAGTCTTCCCAACGTGTCCAGGGTCTTCCCCGTGGCCTCCTATCGGTCGGACGTGCCCTAAACACCTCCCTCCGCTAGGAGGTTATGCAGACCCCAGGCTTTAAATGTCAGTCAGTTAGTTTCTCATTGAGTTCATTAGTTTGTCAGCTGTTTTTTCAGTTAATTTGTTAGTCAATTAGTTTCTCATTGAGTTAAATAACTAGTTTGTCAGTTTGTTCGTCAGTTATTTTCTCACAGAGTTACTTCATTTGTTTATTAGCCAGTTAGTTTGGTAGTCAATTAGTTTCTCATTGAGTTATATAACTAGTTTGTCGGTTAGTTTGTTCGTCTGTTAACTTTTCATTAAGTTAGTTTGTCATCTAGTTTGTTAGTCAGTTTGTTTTACATGTTGTTTATTTGTCAGTTAGTTCGTTAGTTTGTCTGTTAGTTTGTTAGTCGGTTTGTTAGTTTGTTTTGTTTGTCATGTATAGTAGTTAATTATAGTATAGTAGTATATTAACTTTCCGTATTATAGTAAGTTATTTATGTGGTTTGTCAGGTATACAAGTTTAATTTGTTTGTAATTTAGTTTATTTTGTGTTTATTTGTCAGGTAATTTTTCACTTAGTTTCTTTTTATGTTTGTCAGTTTTGTTTGTTTGTGAAGTAGTTAAATAGTTTTTCGGTTTGTTTGTCAGGTAATTAGATTTGTTTGTCAATTAGTTTGTCCATTAGTTTTTTCTGTTTGTCAATTAGTTACTTTGTCAGTTTTGTGTGTTTTTCAAGTAGTTTGTCTGTTAGTCAGTTTGTCAGGTTTTTAAATAGTTTGTCGATGTGTTTGTTTTTGTCAGGTAATTAGTTTGTCAATTAGCTAGTCTGTTTGTTTTTCTGTTAGTTTATTTAATTCACTTGTATGCCAATTAGTTCGCGAGATAGCTAACAAAGTTGTGGGTGGAAATAGATTAAACTTTTACGAAATCTCAAAAATGGTAAAACTTTGGTGTGTGAGCGCTAGCTGACCCGCCACCACCCACAGAGACAAAGAGGGCGGGGGACTTCCAAAAGGGGTCCATTAGGTTTATTTTATTACGCTGATACCGATGGAAAAAGTGAACCCCACTTGCAGCCTGTTTGCAAGTGACGGATGAAGAAAACAAACAAGCACGTACATGACAATTTATTTTATCCTTCCATTAGTTTACTGGGGTTTGTTTGTTTGTCTGTTAGTTAGCAACCTAGCTCATTGTATGGTCGGACTTCAATAAACCTTTCAGTACCTGTCAGAAATGGGATAAGGAATAAGTAATTGGATTTTGGTGATGATACAAATCACCGTCTGGATACTTCACCTTTTTAGTTAATTTTATTTCGGCAGTTATTGTTCTTCTTTTATTATCTGCACTGGAAGGAAGGAAAGATGGCATCAAAATTCGACATTGTCTTCGACTTGAACTTAATATGACGTCTGCAATAGAGATCGACCGATTATCGGTGCCGTGATTTGGCATTTTGACGTATATCAGTATTATTTATCGGTATCTTTTTTATTTTTATTTTTTTAACAACTACAACAGAACAACTTAAACGGATAAAATATGAACATACATATATAATGACAGTATTTAAAAAATAAAATAAAAAATTAGACCCCCACTTTCTGTTTCTCCTACAATGTTGCTTGTACAGAGTATCTCTTCTGCTGAAATTTCCAAACTTCCTTTTTTTTGCCGGGAAATCCAGTTTTGTCCTCTTTTTTTCCTCCAGCATCTTACGGTTCTGTTTTGTTTGTTTCGCTATATTCCAAATAACAATCCTTCATCCACATCAAGGAGTGTGGGCTCATTGAAGGAGCGTTTCAGATTCAGTCATTCAATCAAATAACATTACAGAGATGAATTGACATGAAGACAGGAAATTCTACATCTCGGCCAAAAATCCCAATTTTGTGTAAATATATTGATACATTGGAGATTATTATATAGGTAAAGAAAAGCAGGCAACAGCTCACACGTTATCATAACATCCGTTGCAGGAACATGCTGGCTTTGTTAGACAAGATCATAGACCGTATAGGACAATATAGTTTACATGACAAATGTTAATTTCCATTTATTACAAGTAATAAGAAAACGTAAATGCCTGACTTGCCTATCAAGGAGGAAATTAGCAAGTTTGACGTCAGATGAAAACATCTTCTCCGCTTTCAATCGTCTCCATCTTTCAAAGGCATCCTCGTTTTGTTTCTGGCTTTGTCATGAATAAGTTAAGAATCGTAATGACGCGTTTTGGATTGACTAAGGTCTGACATGTTTAGTAACTTTACCAGTGGCAGGAGCTTGACGAAGAGTGCGGTGCGTAACTAGCAACCTGGATGTGACACACTCACAAACTTTCTCATTGGTCAAAACGGTGGAGGGCGGGGCATCAAAATGAAAACAATAAGAATATTTCGAGGCTGTAGATCTAATTCATCTGAACTTACTGTTATCAGTTATAGAGGTATTGGAAAATAACATGCTGATGACTTGACATGAAATTATTACATATTGCACCTTTAAATATAAGATACAGAATTTGAGTTTTTGGGTCACCACTTGCCGAAGCACTGGAGAGAAGCACTGATGTATACAATTAAATAATACAAATAATAATTTACCATTTAAATGTGTTGTTTAGTAAATGTTAACTTGTAATTAAAGTATTATAGTATTCACTACACAACTGATACTTTGTTTACTGCAGAATGTTTGTGATGACAAGCAAAATGAAAAACATAACATTGAGGCAAAAAAGTTGTTGTCTTTACCGCCACAAAACATACTGAAAAATAAAACCTTGGCCCTAAAAACAGGTACAGACTGTAGCATGGGTTACCTGTCGTGTTGCCCTTCAAGTAAACACAGTTTATATATGTATGAACTAAATGTCTGTTGTCAGCTGTTAGCATATATTACCGCCAACAAACATGGTGGACATGTCTGTTACAGGATACTGCCTTAGTAAACAGTAGGGATGCAACAGTACTCGCTATAGTCCTGAACGATACAATCCACTTTATTTAAAATAAAATAAAAATAAAAACGTGATATTAACAGAGATCATATGATATGAAAACTTAAATCACGAGACATTTTTTTTTTTTTGCCGTATCACCCAGCCCTACTTTGATCTAAAATATTGGTCAAAATTGTGAAGATTTTTGCATTTATTGTAATTAAGAAGCATTGTGTAACATTTTATTGGACATAAAAAGCACACTATGGTGGTAAAATAAGTGTATTAATTAAAAACTATTAAAACTGAATTGTGTATATATATATATATATATATATATATATATATTGTCATTTAAATGTATTATTATTGTTATTATTATTTTACTTGTTGTGGTTTATTCTTTACTAATTGATTTCCATCCATCTTCTTCTGATTATCCGAGGTCGGGTTGCGGGGGCAGCAGCCTAAGCAGGGAAGCCCAGACTTCTCTCTCCCCAGCCCCTTCGTCCAGCTATTCCCGTTCCCAGGCCATAGACATAGTCTTCCCAACGTGTCCTGGGTCTTCCCCAAGGCCTCTTACCGGTCGGACGTGCCCTAAACACCTACCCAGGAGGGCGTTCAGGTGGCATCCTGACCAGATGCCCAAACCACCTCATCAGGCTCCTCTCCATGTGGAAGAGCAGCGGCATTACTTTGAGCTCCACCCAGATGACAGAGCTTCTCACCCTATCTCTAAGGGAGAGCCCCGTCACCCGGCGGATTAAACTCATTTCGGCCGCTTGTACCCGTGATCTTGTCCTTTCGGCCATAACCCAAAGCTCATGACCATAGGCGAGGACGGGAACCTAGATCGACCGGTAAATTGAGAGCTTTGCCTTCCGGCTCAGCTCCTTCTTCACCACAATGGATCGATAGAGCGTCCGTATTACTAAAGACGCCGCACCGATCCGTCTGTCGATCTCACCATCCACTCGTCCCTCAATCGTGAAAGAGACTCCGAGGTACTTGAACTCCTCCACTTGGGGCAGGGTCTCCTCCCCCAACCCGGAGATGGCACTCCACCCTTTTACGGGCGAGAACCATGGACTCGGACTTGGAAGTGCTGATTCTCATCCGAGTTCTATTGATTTCCTTTTTTTTAAATTAAGTTTTGGTGGTACAATAAATACACATTTTTGTGACTACAATATCAATAAAAATAATCGTGATTAACGTATGCTATTCATTAGGGGTGTGGAAAAAAATAGATTCGAATACGAATCGAATCGTTTATGTAGTGCGATTCAGAATCGATTCTAATTTTTTACATTTTATTTTTTTTAATTAAAAATTTTTTATTTTATTTTTTATTTTTTAATCAATCCAACAAACCACTACACAGCAATACCATAACATTGCAATCCAATTCCAAAACCAAACCTGACCCAGCAACACTCAGAACTGCAATTAACAGAGCAATTGAAAGGAGACACAAACACGACACAGAACAAACCAAAAGTAATGAAACAAAAATTAAAATCGTCAACAACAGTATCAATATTAGTTATAATTTCAGCATAGCAGTGATTAAAAATCCCTCATTGACATTATCATTACAGATTTATAAAAATTAAAAAAAAGTGTCACAGTGGCTTACACTTGCATCGCATCTCATAAGCTTGACAACACACTGTGTCCAATGTTTTCACAAAGATAAAATAAGTCATATTTTTGGTTCGTTTAATAGTTGAAACAAATTTACATTATTGCAATCAGTTGATAAAACATTGTCCTTTACAATTATAAAAGCTTTTTACACAAATCTACTACTCTGCTTGCATGTCAGCAGACTGGGGTAGATCCTGCTGAAATCCTATGTATTGAATGAATACAGAATCCTTTTAAATCGGGAAAAAAAATCGTTTTTGAATCGAGAATCGAATCGAAAAAAATCGATATTTTATCGAATCGTGACCCCAAGAATCGATATTGAATCGAATCGTGGGACACCCAAAGATTCACAGCCCTACTATTCATGTTTAAATATTTTCAATGTAAATGAATATCAGCTCCTAATATCGATCATCAACTTCTTGATGATCGAAAAAAAGAAAACCCATATCAGTCGATCTCTGGTCTGCAGCCAACGCCAACAAAGCCGACAGCAGCTTTTGGCTTTATTGGAAATCATTAGGTCGCAATTAAGCTGCGGGTCAGCTTTCAAGATTGGAATTGGAAGAAAGGCTTAGGAAACATTTGTTCTTGTGTGAGGAACAGCAGATGCTGGTTGTACACTCACTGACCCTCGTCTTCGCCAATGAAAGATAATAAAGCTTTTATGAAGCATCTTGGACACTGCTGAAATTATGCTCTCGTTTCAATGACACCACTTCAGTGTCTTCACTTTCTGCCGTGTTTGCGCTCCGTATAACATATTGACTTGTGCCGGGTCACATGACGGCGTGCTCGCAGCCCCACTGAAGGAACAGTTCCAGTTAATGATTAGGCTTTGTTCATGATTACAGGCCTTCGCGCGAAATGGCCAATTGTGTGTGGGCGGGTTGAAATGAGCGCTCGCGCTTCTCCAGTCTCCCTGTTGAGCAAAGTCCAGCACCACGGCTCGCTCTCAGCCAGCCAGACCGTTACGGACACCGCTCTTGTTTTTAAGATCAGCTTTTGGCCTTTGAGGATGAGGAGGAAGAATCCGACTTGTCGACTTTAGAGGCGCCCGTATGTGTTTCACCATGGTGCTCGTCCTCTGTGTGCCTTTCCAGTGCGTGTGCCACCAACCCGATCCAGACCCAGAGAACCAAGAGGTGAGGTTTGTCACGACCGACTTTTTTCCTACCCGGTGTTTGCATGTGGAGAACGTGAAATAAACTCCAGTGCCATATCATAGTTTTTATTGTGGACTGCTTGTGCAAGTTCTGCTGGTATTTGATTAGCATTCCTTTTTAATATCATTGTTCTCAAGAGGAACCTGATATTGGTTGGGATATTTTCTTCACTTCTTGGAACGCTTCGAGCCGCAGTAGAAGAACAGATGTTCTCGTCAGTGTGTGACATGTATGCTACATGTCTGTACATTGTGGGTCATTGACCTGTCCTTCTGACTAGGGGGTGTTGGTCTTTGGGCACCCTAACGATTCATTCAGATTCAGATTCCTGAATTAATTCTCAATTCAAATAGATGTATTATGTTGTATTTATAATTATAATGAATGTTCTTCAAAGCCGGTTAGAACATCTCCTGATTGCATGGAGATGGCCTAAAACGTCTTTTTAAAGATGTACTCTTATCAATATATATATTTAGTTTCTTAATATATATAAATAAAAATATTTGCTAATATACTGTATATATTTTGATCTATATATATTTTTTTTTTTTTTTATTGTTTAAAAAAAAAAAATGAATCGATTAACAAACGGGATGAACAAGAATCGCAATTTGAATATGAATGTGTTCCAATTCCTAATGTGACGATTTGATTCCGAATCGATTCTCGATTCAACAAAATCTTCGGTTCAAATCGATTCTCTCAATGTACTAATAGTTATAATCAAACTTTTTCAAAACAGGTTAGATAGTCTTGTTCTGGTTGCATGGCTATATAGTTCTATTTTGGTTTCATCTGACCACATGACATTCTCCCAATCCTTTGCTGTATCATCCATGTATCCATTTTGGTATAAACTCAACTCGTCGTGTTTGGAGGAAGAAGAATACTGAGTTGAATCCCAAGAACACCATACCTACTGTGAAGCATGGGTGCGGAAACATCATGCTTTGGGGCTGTTTTTCTGCTAAGGGGACAGGACGATTGATCCGTGTTAAGGAAAGAATGAATGGGGCCATGTATCGTGAGATTTTGAGCCAAAACCTCCTTCCATCAGTGAGAGCTTTGAATGGTTGACCAAATACTTATTTTCCACCTTAATTTACAAATATATTCTTTAGAATTCCTACAATGTGAATTCCTGGATTTTTTTTTCACATTCTGTCTCTCACAGTTGAAATGTACATGTGATGAAAATTACAGACCTCTGTCATCATTTTAAGTGGGAGAACTTGCACAATCGGTGGCTGACTAAATACTTTTTTGCCCCACTGTATATGTATATAATAATTTTTTAAATTTTTTTTTTAATTCGTTTTTTTGTTTTATTTTTATGACATTTTTGAAAATTATGAATCGATTTATTAACGGGTTGAACAAGCATCACAAATCACAATTCAGGTTTTTTTGTGCACCCCTACCTCTGACCATTTCCAGGTGACACCGGACGAACGCCCCCAGGACACGTTGCTGCAAGCCGAAGGAGTCCCCCCAGCACCCAGCGGCAGCACCCCTCCCCTCTCCCCGGTCTTCCTCCCGGAGTCGCCCTCAGACGCGGTTCCTACGGAGGCGTCCCCTGTCAAGTCCCGGCGAAGGAGCGGGCGCCCCAGACCTCGGCCCATCTCGGACTACGGGCAGCTCCTCTCCAGGAAGCACTGCATTCCCGAGGAGGCGGCCGAGCTCAACCCGGACCAAGGGGCGTCGGACGCTTTGCTTCGTAAGGAATGCAACGGGAACGGGGGGAGTGGGGAGAGCGTCTGCAGCACGAACGGGAACGTTCCAGGCCGGCGGCAGCGACCCATGTCTGTGATGGGGGTGGAGGATTTGTACTCCCCTGATGCTGACGAGAGCGAGGACCATCTGCCTTCTGTGAGTTGTTCTCCAGGGTGACGTGTCAAAATATTGGTCTAAATCCGGGTTCTCCCTGCAGCTTCTGTCCCGGCCGCCCATCCCCTCCCATCAAGTGCCCCCCTACAAGGGAGTCTCTGCCAGGTTTCGCCCCACCACCCTCTCCCAGAGCACTCCCATCGGCCTGGACCGCGTTGGCAGGAGGAAGCTGCACAGAGTGCTCAGCGGTCAGTGGCTACACTCGGGATGTAACGATATTAAGACATATCATACTGTTTAACGTGCTCAATAAGTATTTTAACTCACACTGAAATTTTATAGCCAAATTTGTTTTTGTTTTTTTAAATAATGAGACACACGCTTAGAAAGGCCACTATTTTGCATGTCTTGTGTTTCTTATGCTTCATTGACAATGTTTTAGTCTCAGTATTTCATCTGTTTTGATGACAAAGCTTTTATTGTTCTGAAATATTGGTTTGTACTCTAGCACTTTAACATGTGTTTACAATAGGGAATTCTGATATTATCGGCAAATACTTTAAAATGTAATATCGGAAATTATCTGTTTGTACATAATTGGTATCGGTTTCAAAAAGTAAAATGTATGGCATTTTAAAACGTTGCTGTACGGAGTGGTACACGGACAAGTACAGAGCGCCAATAAACTTTAAAGGCACTGCCTTTGCGTGCGGGCCCAGTTTTGATTGGTTGATTGAAACTTTTATTAGGAGATTGTACAGTACAGTACATATTCCGTACAATTCACCACTAAATGGGAACACCCAATTACGTTTTTCAACTTGTTCAAGTCGGGGTCCACGGAAATCAATTCATGGTAATTCAATCACATAATATCTACGGCTTTTCACACACACAAGTGAATGCACATATACTTGGTCAACAGTCATACAGGTCACACTGAGGGTGGCCGTATAAACAACTTTAACACTGTTACGAATATGCGCCAGACTGTGAACCCACACCAAACAAGAATGACAAACACTTTTCGGTAGAACATCCGCACCGTAACACTACACAAACACAACAAAACAAATACCCAGAACCCCTTGCAGCACTAACTCTTCCGGGACGCTACAATACACACCCCCCGCTACCCCAAACTCCCTCTCCCCAACCCTGCCCACCTCAATTTCCTAAATTCCAAGCTGCTGTTTTGAGGCATGTTAAAAAAAATAATGCACTTTGTGACTTGAATAATAAATATGGAAGTGTCATGTTGGCATTTTTTTCCATAACCTGAGTTGATTTATTTTGGAAAACCTTGTTACATTTTTTAATGCATCCAGCGGGGCATCACAACAAAATTAGGCACAATAATGTGTTAATTCCACGACTGTATATATCGGTTTGATTGATTGATAGATACTTTTATTAGTAGATTGCACAGCTCAGTACATATTCCGTACAATTGACCACTAAATTGTAACACCCGAATAAATTTTTCAACTTGTTTAAATCGGGGTCCACGTTAATCAATTCATTGTACGGTATCAGTTGATATCGGAATCGGTAATTAAGAGTTGGACAATATCGGAATATCAGACATCGGCAAAAAAGCCATTATCGGACATCTCTAGTTTACAAGTGTGTAACTACTATTATTAGTGCTGTCAAATTCATCTTTTTAATTATATTAATCACACTTCTGAATTTGGGTTAATCGTGACCAAGCACAGGGTATTACTCGTTTAAAAGACTCATATTTCCACACACATTCAATTTTATTTTCAAGGAGCATTTTTTAGAATGTTGCATGCTCGTCTTTTTATTTGCTGACAGTTTTCTTTTACGTCGTTCGGCGGTTAAGGTAAAGGAGCATGTACGGTCAAAATAAAGTGTGTGATTAATCTGCGTACCGTATTTTTCGGATTATAAATTGCTCCGGAGTATACGTCGCACCGGCCAAAAATGCATAATAAAGAAGGAAAAAAACATATATACGTCGCACTGGAGTATAAGTCGCATTTTTGGGGGAAATTTATTTGATAAAATCCAACACCAAGAATAGACATTTGAAAGGTAATTTAAAATAAATAAAGAATAGTGTACAACAGGCTGAATAAGTGTACGTTATATGAGGCATAAATAACCAACTGAGAAGGTGCCTGGTATGTTAACGTAACATATTATGGTAAGAGTCATTCAAATAACTATAACATATAGAACATGCTATACGTTTACCAAACAATCTGTCACTCCTAATCTCTAAATCCCATGAAATCTTCTACCTCGATGTCGCTTCTAAACAACTCTGCAAACTCCAAAGGTATGCGCCTCTTCCTCTTGTCGTTTTCTGCTGCATATTTCACTACATCCAGTTTGTAATCTGCAGTACATGATTTCCTTTTCGGTGCCATTTTTGTTCAGGTTTTCTCAGTTTTTATAAGTTACTGCTAACGATGAAATGATCCACTTTTATAGCTACGGCAGTAGCATATAGCATATAGCAGTTAGCATCCCATGACCCACAATGCACTTCTGCCATGACCCTCCTTCCGCCAATTTCTTATTGGTTGACGTGTATGTGACGATTGCTGCCATTTTATTCGTCTCTTCCGCGAATGAGATGAATAATATTATTTAATTATTTACGGTAATGTGTTAATAATTTCACACATAAGACGCTCCGGAGTATATGTCGCACCACCGGCCAAGCTACGGAAAAAACTGCTGTATTTTTCGGAGTATAAGTCGCTCTGGAGTATAAGTCGCACCTGCCGAAAATGCATAATAAAGAAGGGAAAAACATATGTAAGTCACACTGGAGTATAAGTCGCATTTTTGGGGAAATGTATTTGATAAAACCCAACACCAAGAATAGACATTTGAAAGGTAATTTAAAATAAATAAAGACTAGTGAACAAAAGGCTGAATAAGTGTACGTTATATGAGGCATAAATAACCAACTGAGAAGATGCCTGGTATGTTAACGTAACTTATTATGGTAAGAGTCATTCAAATAACTATAACATATAAAACATGCTACACCTTTACCAAACAATCTGTCACACCTAATCTCTAAATCCCATGAAATCTTCTTCCTCGATGTCGCTTCTAAACAACTCTGCAAACTCCAAAGGTATGCGCCGCTTCCGCTTGTCGTTTTCTGCTGCATATTTCACTACATCCAGCCTGTAATCTGCAGTACATGATTTCCTTTTCGGTGCCATTTTTGTTCAGCCCTTCTCAGTTTTTATAAGTTACTGCTAACTTTGAAATGATCCACTTTTATAGCTACGGCAGTAGCATATAGCATGTTGCAGTTAGCATCCCGTGACCCACAATGCACTTCTGCCATGACCTTCCCCCGCCAATTTCTTATTGGTTAACGTGTATGTGCCGATTGCTGACATGTGTGACGATTGCTGCCATTTTATTCGTCTCTTCCGCGAATGAGATTAATAATATTATTTGATATTTTACGGTAATGTGTTAATAATTTCACACATAAGACGCTCCGGAGTATAAGTCGCACCCGGCCGGCCAAGCTACGGAAAAAACTGTCGTATTTTTCGGAGTATAAGTCGCTCTGGAGTATAAGTCGCACCTGCCGAAAATGCATAATAAAGAAGGGAAAAACATATGTAAGTCACACTGGAGTATAAGTAGCATTTTTGGGGGAAATTTATTTGATAAAACCCAACACCAGGAATAGACATTTGAAAGGTAATGTAAAATAAATAAAGAATAGTGAACAACAGGCTGAATAAGTGTATGTTATATGAGGCATAAATAACCAACTGAGAAGGTGCTAGGTATGTTAACGTAACATATTATGGTAAGAGTCATTCAAATAACTATAACATATAAAACGTGCTATACGTTTACCAAACAATCTGTCATCTAATCGCTAAATCCCATGAAATCTTATACGTCTAGTCTCTTACGTGAATGAGCTAAATAATATTATTTGATATTTTATAAGGATGCACCGATTAATCGGTAACCGAATATTTTCGGCCAAATATGGCAAAAAAAGCCACATTCGGCCTTCGGTGGAATGAGTTAAAAACAAGGCCGAATAGTGGCGTGTGACGCAATTTTTTGACGCGGTGACGCAATCAACCAACGTGCAGTGACGTTGGGATATGTTGTGTACCTGTATAAGTGTATGAGGTTACAAGCACACACTTATTGAGATTTAGTGGGGCCTCTGTTTACATTATTAGCCTGTTGTGTAGGCTACCTGTATAAGTGTAAGAGGTTACAAGCACACACTTAATTGAGATTTACTTAAGCCTTCTGTTTACATTATTTGCATATGTACTGTGGCTAAGCAGACTTTTGCCAAAAGTACAATAATTCATTTGTTGTGGGTTTATCCACTTTAATGCACTTCATTTTTTTTTGGAATGCATGTTTTGTTTGAAGGCCTAATATAAATGAAAAACTGTGCTTTTTTTGAAAAGCAAAGACTACTGGAATATTAAAAAAAAGTCGATATTCAATAAAAAATTACTTTATTTGAAAAACATGTCTAAATATTTATTCTAGGCTATTTATGCAATATTCAAAAAATTGTGAAAAACTGCATTCGTTATTCGGTATTTGGCCTTCGGCCAAGCGTTTAAATTTAAGTCGGCTTCGGCTTCGGCCACAAATTTTCATTTCGGTGCATCCCTAATATTTTACGATAATGTGTTAATAATTTCACACATAAGTCGCTCCTGAGTATAAGTCACACCCCTGGCCAAACTATAAAAAAAAAAAGCGACTTATAGTCCGAAAAATACGGTACATGTTTATGCAATATTTTTGGTGATTAATAACCTGAGTTAACTCATTTATTTTTACAACCATAATTATTTCTTAGTTCTGGAAGGCGTTGTGGCATCCTACTCTGTTCAGTGGTCCTGAAAATCACCTCTGTCTCACATTCCTCTGAGTATAGATCGATCACTCCGTTCTGAGAGAGCACAGCTCGTAGGTTCAATGTGCACAATTATTATGCGTTTAACACTGCAGACGGCGTGTCGGACTGCTCGGCGACGCTGGACGACAGCGTGAGCGAGGAGGAGGAGGAGGGAAGCTTCGACGAGCTCACCGATGTCACGCCTTACCTGGAGCCCGGGGTGGAGCTCTCCGTGCTCGTGGAGGTGAGGCAAGATTGCCGGCCCTCACGTTGAAAGGGACTCGTGTTTATGACAGGAGGTTTATCTTGGTGTGTGTGTGTGTGTGTGTGTGTGTGCGTGTCAGTCCTGCCCATGTGAGGATAAAGTGTGTGTGACAAGATGTTTGGATGGCGTTCAGCAGAATAGATAACCACCATAGAGGCCCAAGTCTGCTTGTAATCCATAGACTCAGCCGTCATGTAATTGTATGGTATGTGTTTGTGCCGCTCAGTGGATAAGCTCGGGCCACACGGTCTACGCGGAGGCCCTCTGGGACCATGTGACCATGGAGGAGCAGGAGCTGGCCTTCAAGGCCGGAGACGTAATCCGCATCCTGGACGCCTCGCACAAGGACTGGTGGTGGGGTCGGCGGCCCGACAAGGAGGCCTGGTTCCCCTCCAGCTTTGTGAGGGTGAGTGGACTTCCAGACCCGCGTGTCTAAACGCACTTCTCTTGTAAGCTGGCTCTGCTCCAACTGCGACGCCGATAAGTTGGTTTCCATGGTGACCGGCGCTGATTGACAGGCAAACAACCACAGTAATCTCGTTTGACTGGCAGGGAAACCTCTGCTGTGTAATTACTCATTGCTAATTCAAAGTTCCTCAACAGACGCCATTTAAAGGGAAACTGCCTGTTTTTTTGTTTTTTTTTCCCTATTTTCCATCCATCCATCCATTTTTTACCGCTTTTCCCTTTTGGGGTCATGGGGGGTGCTGGAGCCTATCTCAGCTGCACTTGGGTGGAAGGAGGTGTACACCCTGGACAAGTCGCCTCCTCATCACATTATTCACAATAATATTCCTATTATTTTTCCTTATACAAGACAATAACACAATTTTTTTTTAATGCATTCTAACTCGTAAATAAACATTAGCAAACGTCAGCTAACAATGGAACCAATGGGGTCACTCTATTCCACCTATAAAGTGTTCTAAAAAGTATCCATACACACTAAAAGCATATATGTAATATAATAGTGAAGTGAAGTCAATTGTATTTACATAGCGCTTTTTCCTCAAGTGACTCAAAGCGCTTTAAATTGTGAAACCCAATATCTATGTTACAATTAAACCAGTGTGGGTGGCGCTGGGAGCAGGTGGGTAAAGTGTCTTGCCCAAGGACACGACGGCATTGACTAGGAAGGCGAAAGCGGGGATCGAACCGGCAACCCTCAAGTTGCTGGCACGGCCGCTCTACCAACCGAGCTATACCGCCTCAATAATAACAGGCACATTCATCAAAACATGTAATATTTACATAATTTGATAATTTTTAAGCATACGGGGGTGTATTCATTTCACAGACGTATCACAAGGTTCTCTTTTCCCTTCAACAACACTACTAATCATGACAGACTTCATGAGAAACAACAAATACTACTTTGGGACAAATGATGATCCAGAAACATATATTTTTGAGCCGGAATGTAATGAGGATGATCTACAAGTTTTAGAAGCTGTGTGCTAAACAGGTGCGGCTTTAGTGACACACTAAGCATCATGTAGCAGTATTGCTAAGTGCTAAACAAGAAATACAAACTACTGTATGAACATAATAAAACAATCACTTACTGTACAATGTCTGCTCTCACTGGGATAAAGACTAATGGGATGTTTATATTTTCCTGTTAAGATGAATTAATCGTCATCCTCACCCGGGTTAAAAAAAACAAAGTGCCGCAAACGAGCGTATTTTCGTGTTTTTCTCATAGGCCTTGGCAATATGACTTAAATGAAATCTCCAATTTTTTTCACAAAACATTCGATTCAAGGTTTTTTCCAATTTTTTTCTCTTGATTTTTAAAGAAACCATTGAATACAAATGCCAGAAATAATTCAACAAACTTGTTTTTTATTTGATCAAAAACTAGTAGATTGAAATTACTTTGATTGATTGATTGAAACTTTTATTAGTAGATTGCACAATACAGTACATATTCCATACAAATGACCACTAATTGGTAAAACCAGAATAATTGTTTCAACTTGTTTAAGTCAAGGTCCACGTTAATCAATTCAAGGTAAGACATTACATCTTATTTATGCTTACCAAAATTCAGACATGTTTAATGTTTTTATTCAGACCAAATTTAAAACTGTACTTTTTATGCAATTGTTTTCAAAGAACTTAATTAAAAGCATCTTTTGTCTTGAATAAAATACATCTATTGAGAAAAATGTAGCATTGCACATTGCATGCAAATCAATAATAATTTCTAACTTTGAGATTAATAAAGTCAAAAAATAAAGCTTCTGTTTTGAATAAAATACTTCTGTTAGCAAAAATGTGGCATTGCATATTACAAGCAAATCAATAATAATCTCCAACATTGAGATTAATAAAGTGAACACGTTCGAGGGCCTACCTTGGAAAAAGCCGTTCATGCTTTCATCAGCTCAATGCTGGACTACTGTAATGTCCTCTTTATTGGACTAAATCAGTCACTCCTCCACCAGTTCCACTTAGTACAAAATGCAGCTCCTCATTAATGCTCCAAAACAATGCTCTCCTTTATCCCCCGATATGTTTTAGAATACATTTTAAAATCATTCTTTTGATTTTAAGGACATCAATGGTTTGGCGTCAGCATATTTGGTTGCTATTTTAACTGTTGGCCACCCAACAATGAATCTGCGCTCATCTTTGCACACATCTTTGGAAGTACCAAGGACTAGAATAGAATAAAAAAAAATTGGGGTTAATCGTACTTTTGCCAAGTTATGGAACTCATTCCCTCACTCCTGAGTTGCGAGCTTTTACGGAGCTAGAAGCTTTTAAATCTCAACTAAACACATATTAGTTTGAACTTGCTTTTAACAAGCAATTGCCATAAGTGATTTTAGGTATGAAGGTGTTTTTTTTAAGTGTTATAATATGCGTGCAGGTTTTACTTGCTTATTTGTCCTAAAAAAGCAGTTTGTGCACCATTGTGATGTTGTAAGGTGCCATACAAATACATTGATTGATTGCTGGATTAACAAAAATATAGCGTTGCACATTACATGCAAATAAACAAACTCCAATACGTCAACAAAGATACAAATAATCAATTAGTGGTAATACAAATCAATCAGATCAATAAAGTGCAAAGTTAAAACCTCTGTCTTGAATAAAATAATTCTGTAAAGGAAAATTTAGTATTGTATACATTGTACTAGGGCTGGGCGATATGGCCTTTTTTTAATATCTCGATATTTTTAGGTCATATCGCGATACACGATATATATATCTCGATATTTTGCATTAGCCTTGAATGAACACTTGATGCATATAATCACAGCAGTATGATGCTTCTATGTGTCTACATTAAAACATTCTTCTTCATACTGCATTAATATATGCTCATTTTAAACTTTCATGCAGAGAGTGAAATCACAACTAAGTCAATTGACCAAAAGTGTATTTATTAAACCAGGGGTCGGGAGCCTTTTTGGCGGAGACAGCCATACAAGCCAAATATTTTAAAAAGCATTTCCGTGAGAGCCATATCATATATTTTTTTAGGACTGAATACAACTAAATGCGTGCATTTTTAAGTAAGACCAACATTTTTAGATTATAATAAGGCCCTTATTCTTCTTAATAACATTGTTATTCTGAAGCTAACCAACAATAAATAAAATACTTCTTACCATTAATACGACTTCTTGAACAGGTGCAGTAGAAAAACGGATTGATGGATTAAAATGCATGAGAATGTTTTATATTTTGAACGTTATTTTTGACACTGTGATTACCAGCGGAATTATTCATTACTTATCGTGTTAAGCAATGTCAGCTAAGATTTATCTGAGAGCCAGGTGTAGTCATCAAAAGAGCCACATCTGGCTCTAGAGCCATAGGTTCCCTACCCCTGTATTAAACAGTTATTAAGCAGTGGCAAAAACATTCATGTCATTTCCAAAACAGAAAGTGCAAGATTGTCAGAGACATTTTAAAACAAGCTATTAGTGCACTTTTGTGTATGATGTCACTAATATGACATATCAAAACGACACTAAATTAAAGTACACTTTTTTGTACAGAATGCCACTACAATAGTTTAAAACAAATAAAGTGGACTTTTGTACATGATGTCACACAAGATATTCCAATAAGTGTCAAATAAAAATGAGCTGCCTGATAGATTCCGGCGTATGTTATCTGCTTCTGTTGTTGACAGTTTTTTTTTCATATGGTGTTGATGTGGAAATAGTTGCTTCGGCATTCTGTTGGTGTGGCACCGGCCGGAGATGTTGACATGCAGAGTTTCAAGCACCCCTCATTCTCTAGCGGGTGACTTTTCAAATGATGCTTAATCAGCAGTAGGTGTTACTTTTTGTAGCAACGCTTTTGCCGCATAAATATTGAACATATTCCCGCTTGAAGCCATACCACTGCCAGACGATGGACCCTGTGCTGTTTTTCTTGGGAATTGATTCTTCCTCCATTTGTTACCAAATTCGCACCTTCTCTCTCTCGTATTACCACCCACACCTCACCGTTAGCATCACAGCTAATGTTACCTGTCTGCTCCGCGGGAGCGTGTGACGTTGCACACGTGACAGTATGTGACGTATGTAAGAAGGTGCGCTTGTCTGTGAGAAGGAAAGACAAGAAAAAGTGGGAAACGCATGTAGTGTAATGCCCGCAGCTAAAAGCAACTGCGTGAGAACGTATACTCTAATATTGATTGATTGATTGATACTTTTATTAGTAAATTGCACAGTACAGTACATATTCCGTACAATTGACCACTAAATGGTAACACCCGAATAAGTTTTTCAACTTGTTTAAGTCGGGGTCCACGTTAATCAATTCATGGTTCAAATATATACTATCAGCATAATACAGTCATCACACAAGTTAATCATCATAGTATGTACATTGAATTATTTACATTATTTACAATCCGGGGGGTGGGATGAGGAGCTTTGGTTGATATCAGAACTTCAGTCATCAACAATTGCATCAACAGAGAAATGTGGACATTGAAACAGTGTAGGTCTTATTTAGTAAGATATGTACAGCCAGCAGAGAACATAGTGAGTTCAGATAGCATAAGAACAAGTATATGCATTAGAAATACATTTGAGTTGTTTATAATCCGGGGAGATGGGATGTGAATGGAGGAGGGTATTAGTAAAGTGTTGAAGTTGCCTGGAGGTGTTGTTTTAGAGCGGTTTTGAAGGAATATAGAGATGTACTTACTTGTATACCTGTGTGGAGTGCATTCCACATTGATGTGGCATAGAAAGAGAATGAGTTAAGACCTTTGTTAGATCGAAATCTGGGTTTAACGTGGTTTGGGGAGCTCCCCCTGGTGTTGTGGTTATGGCGGTCATTTACGTTAAGGAAGTAATTTGACATGTACTTCGGTATCAAGGAGGTGTAGCGGATTTTATAGACTAGGCTCAGTGCAAGTTGTTTTACTCTGTCCTCTGTACGCTGTCCTATTATATCACGATATAATAATTTTTTATATCGCACAGAGACCATCCAATATATATCGAGACATACATCGTGTATCGTGACATGGCCTAAAAACATTGAGATATTAAAAAAAGGCCATATCGCCCAGCACTGCTTCTCTGATTATGTCCACAACCTTCTACTATCCAGGGGAGATAATTTTTTTATCATCTAGAATTAACTTTCACCAACTCAGAGGAGATGCAGCAGCTCAGTATGTCAATATAGCAGCATAAGCGAGTTAGCTCTCTGTGATGACGGCGCCGCAAAAATAGTTTGTCTGTATTAGCGCTTACAATAACAATATTGCTAATACTTGGGTAATATTCAGGTCACGAAATGTAAATGGAGTTTTGTTCAATGTTTTTTTAGAGGGCTTTATGGGCGCAACCTACTCAGTGGCCTAGTGGTTAGAGCAGGTGTCGGGAACCTTTTTGTCTGAGAGAGCCAAAAAGCCAAATATTTTAAAATATATTTCTGTAAGAGCCACATAATTTTTTTTTTAACACTGAACACAACTAAACACGTGCATTTTTAAGTAAGACCAACATTTCTAGAGTATAATAGGTCTCTTATTCTTTTTAATAACATTGTTATTCTGAAGCTAACTGTGGAGGGGGCGTGGCCTGCGGGCCTGCAGCGACAGGTGCGTAGATGGCCCACCTGGGCCTTTTTATCTAATCACCTGTCGCTCTGTTATAAGCAGCAGCCAGGAGGAGAGACTGGGTTGGGGCTGGAAATACTATTGCTGGAAAGCAACTGAGAGACTTATTGAAAAATAAAACAATATTGTAACCCTGGAACAGGCTCTCATGTCGGTGCTTGGGGGTCTGAAGAACCCCCAGGAGGGCAAGCCCCACACTAACCAATAATAAATAAATAACTTCTTACCATTAACGCAACTTCTTGAACAGGTGCGGTAGAAAACGGATGGATGGATTAAAAATGCATGAGAATGTTTTATATTTTGAACATTATTTTTAACACTGTGATTACAAGTGGAATTATTCATTACTTATCGTGTTAAGCAACGTCAGTTCAGATTTATCAGAGAGCCAGATGCAGTCATCAAAAGAGTCACATCTGGCTCTAGAGCCATAGGTTCCCTACCCCTGTGTTAGAGTGTCCGCCCTGAGATCGGTAGGTCATGAGTTCAAACCCCGGCCAAGTCATACCATAGACCCGGGCTCGGGAACCTTTTTGGCTGAGAGAGCCATGAAAGCCAAATATTTCACAATGTATTTCCGTAAGAGCCATATCACATTTTTCAACACTGAATACAACTAAATTTGTGCATTTTTAAGTATGACCAACATTTGTAGACTATAATAAGTCTCTTATTCTTTTAAACAACATTGTTATTATAAAAGTTAACCAATAATACATATAATGCTTCTTACCATTAATGCGACATCTTGAACAGGTGCTGTAGAAAATGGAGGGTTGGATTAAAATGCATGAGAATGTTTTATAATTTGAACGTTATTTTTGAAACTGTGATTACCAGCGGAATTATTCATTACTTATCGTGTTAAGCAATGTCAGCTAAGATTTATCTGAGAGCCAGATGCAGTCATCTGGCTCTAGAGCCATAGGTTCCCTACCCCTGGTTTAAGCATTAGACACCTTTTTACCTGCACCCTGCCTCCCGCTGTTTCCCACATCTACAAAGCAATTAGCTACCGACTGCCACTTACTGATATGGAAGAGTATTACACAGTTACTCGGCATAGCTCGGTTGGTAGAGTGGCCGTGCTAGCAACCTGAGGGTTCCAGGTTCGATTCCCACTTCCGCCATTCTAGTCACTGCCGTTGTGTCCTTGGGCAAGACACTTTACACACCTGCCCCTAGTGCCACCCACACTGGTTTAAATATAACTTAGATATTGGGTGTCACTTTGTAAAGCGCTTTGAGTCACTAGAGAAAAACGCTATATAAATATAATTATCTGAGAGCCATATGTAGTCCTCAAAAGAGCCACAGGTTCCCTACCCCTGCCATAGACTATAAAAATGAGACTCATTACCTCCCTGCTTGGCACTCCGCATCAAAGGTTGGAATTGGGGGTTAAATCACCAAAAATTATTCCCGGGCGCGGCCAAAATTGATGCCCACTGCTCCCCTCACTTCCGATTGGGTGAACAAGGGGATGGGTCAAATGCAGAGGACGGATTTTACCACATCTAGTGTGTGTGTAACAATCATTGGTACTTTAACTTGAACTTAACTTAATAGTGTTCTCCGTTGGCCACTTCGTACTTGCCATATTTTACGACTTAGAATGCATTACAACAAAAAACATGTGTTCCTGTCCTACATGGGAATTGTGAATACATTCCAGTTCTCTGTAAAAGTTCTCACGTGTTACCATAGCAATGCTGAGCGGATCTGATCCTTTTGTGGCTGGAGTGGTTTTTGTTCCCCACTTTTCCCTAATTGCTGCTTCAATTCAGCCTGAATGTCGGCCATCTTGAGAAAAAGGCAAGTAATTGGCCTGAAATATTCCAACTCTTTGACTTTCTGCTGCGACTTTTGTGTTTTCAGGTGCGTGTGAACCAGGAGGACTCCAGCGCGGGGAGTGTGGAGAGCGTGGCGGACCAGGAAGACCCCGCCCCCAGAGACGCGCACAGCAGCCAGCACCGCCAGCAGATGAGGACCAATGTGGTGCAGGAGATCCTGAACACAGAGCGCATCTACATCAAGCACCTGAAGGACATCTGCGACGTGAGGCCGCCGCAACGTTCAGATCAAGCTCCCAACGCCCTCTGCTGGCTTCAAAAATGTTTGCCGTCCTCCTCAGGGTTACATCCGTCAGTGCCGGAAACACCCCGACATGTTCACCGAGCAGCAGTTAAGGACCATCTTCAGCAACATCGAGGACATCTACTCCTTCCAGAGGCAGTTCTTTCGCGACCTGGAGAGGAAGTACAACAAAGAGCAGCCGCACCTCAGCGAAATAGGCTCCTGCTTCCTCACGCAGGTCTGCAGCCACACTCTCTGACACCCTATTGGCCCCCTTGCACTTTGGGGTTAAGTCGTGCAGTCAGGTCCTCCCCAATGCCCCACACAACACCACAAATGTCACAAAGATTGGAGCATGCGGAAAGAAATTATGACTGTTACCATTTTCCACCAATAGGGGGTGATATTGGCGTTAATACCAACACCCCAACCTAAAATCTTGATCTTAGTTTGGAAGGAGATCTGATCATTTTAAAGGGGAAAAGCAAATCATTCACAATATGAGAGACAAGAACAGACGTCTTTTTTTTCTTTTTTTTTTAGGATTTTTAAGATGATAAAAAAACTAGAGATGTCTGATAATGGCTTTTTTACCGATATTCCGATATTGTCCAACTCTTAATTACTGATACTGATACCGACCAAAACCAATATATACAGTCGTGGAATTAACACAAATATTATGCCTAATTTTGTTGATGCATTAAACCAGGGGTAGGGAACCTATGGCTCTAGAGCCAGATGTGGCTCTTTTGATGACTGCAAAGGCTCTCAGATAAATCTTAGCTGACATTGCTTAACACGATAAGTAATGAATAATTCTGCTGGTAATCACCGTATTAAAAATGATTATAAAACATTCTCATGCATTTTAATCCAACCATTCATTTTCTATCGCACCTGTTCAAGAAGTTGCATTAATGGTAAGACGTTTTATATTTATTATTGGCTAGTTTTAGAATAACAATGCTATTAAAAAGAATAAGAAGTGAAGTATATAGCGCTTTTTCTCTAGTGACTCAAAGCGCTTTACATAGTGAAACCCAATATCTAATTTTTACATTTAAACCAGTGTGGGTGGCACTGGGAGCAAGTGGGTAAAGTGTCTTGCCCAAAGACACAAGGGCAGGGAATAGGATGGCGGAAGTGGGGATCGAACCTGCAACCCCCAAGTTACTGGAACGGCCGTTCTACCAACAGTGCTATACTGCCCCAACTCATTACACCCTAAAAATGTTGGTCTTACTTAAAAATGCACGCATTTAGTTGTATTCAGTGTTAAAAAATAGGATATGACTCTCACGGAAATACATTTTGAAATATTTGGCTTTCATGGCTCTCTCAGCCAAAAAGGTTCCCGACCCCTGCATTAAACAATGTAACAATGTTTTCCAAAATAAATCAAATAAAATCAACTTTATTTATAAAGCACATTTAAAATTTACCACAGGGGTAGCCAAAGTGCTGTACAATGGACAGGTTAAAAGATAATACGTAGACCGAGCAAACAACACAACACAAACAGAACATGATAAAAAATAAATAAATAAAACATAAAAACAGGTTCACAGCAGGTGTATAATGGGGCCATTGCAGAATGGATATCACTTAGTGTTAAAAGCCAAGGAATAAAAGTTTGTTTTTAAGAGAGATTTAAAAACAGGACGAGAGGAGGCTTGTCTAACACTCAGAGGTAGGTCGTTCTAGAGCTTGGGAGCAGCAGCAGCGAAAGCTCTGTCACCTCTAAGCTTCAGCCTTGTGTCAGTAGCAGCTGATCTTGGGGATCGAGTGGGGCAGTAAGGCTGAAGGAGGTCGGAGAGATATGTTGGCGTGAGGTTGTTTGGACATTTGAAAACAAATAAAAGGAGTTTAAAATTGATTCGATAACTTACAGGGAGCCAGTGAAGGGACGCTAATATAGGGGTGATGTGCAGACGAGCAGCAGAGTTTTGCACGAGCTGCAGGCGGGCGAGGGAGGCCTGGCTAATGCCGACATACAGGGCATTGCAGTAGTCTAAACGATTCCAGATAAAGGCGTGAATTAATTTCTCAAGGTCAAGGTCATGTCCTGACAGAAGCGGTTTCACTTTCGCTATTTGGCGTAATTGATAAAAGCTTTTTTGAACGACGCTGCTGATTTGTTTTTCAGATTTAAAATCAACTCAAGTTATGGAAAAAAATGCCAACTTGGCACTGCCATATTTATTATTGAAGTCACAAAGTGCATATTTTTTTTACACATGCCTCAAAACAGAAGCTTGGAATTTGGGACATGCTCTCCCTAAGAGAGACTATGAAGAGGTTGAGGTTGGAGCGGGCTAGCGGGGGGTGTATATTGTAGCGTCCCGGAAAAGTTAGTGCTGCATGGGGTTCTGGGTATTTGTTTTGTTGTGATTATGTTGTGTTACGGTGCGGATGTTCTCCTGAAATGTGTTTGTCATTCTTGTTTGGTGTGGGTTCACAGTGTGGCGCTTATTTGTAACTGTTAAAGTTGTTTATATGGCCACCCTCAGTGTGACCTGTATGACTGTTGACCAAGTATGCATTGCATTCACTTGTAACTGTGAAAAGCCGTGCTGGCACCCAAAGGAGGTGCCTTTAAGGTTAATTGGTAAATGGTAAATGGGTTGTGCTTGTATAGTGCTTTTCTACCCCTTATTAAGGAGCCCAAAGCGCTTTGACAGTATTTCCACATCCACCCATTCACACACACATTCACACACTGATGGCGGGAGCTGCCATGCAAGGCGCTCACCAGGACCCATCAGGAGCAAGGGTGAAGTGTCTTGCCCAAGGACACAACAGACGTGACAAGGATGGTAGAAGGTGGGGATTGAACCAGCAACCCTCAGATTGCTGGCACAGCCACTCTTACCAACTTCGCCACGCCATCCCAGCTTTGTACCTCTCCCTACATCCGTGTACACAGCAGCGTTTTAAAAACTCTTAAATTTTACTTTTTGAAACCGATACTGATAATTATGAAACCGATACCGATTATTTCCGATATTACATTTTAAAGCATTAATCTGCCCATAATATTGGACATCCCATAAAAAAAACGTTTGGAAGATGCCTCTAAAACAACTTTAAAACCCTCCAACATTATAATTTTGTATTATATTATTATTATATTATTAATTAAGCAACAAAAATAACACAATGCAAGTATATATACAGAATATATATATATTGTAGTAATAGAGACGTTCATAACAATATGTAATATGTTTAATATTTACCCTATTTTGATCATTTTAATCATTGCCGGAACTGATTTTGTCAGCGCATTTATTTCCGTCTTCATATCAAGGCTCTTTCAACGTCCAGCAACCAATGTGTTTTTTTTTTTCTGTAAACAAACGCGAGTGTTATACAATCATGGCAGATTGGGAATAGACAACGAAGATGACTATTTTTATACAAATGAGGATTAGCAACCTTATCTTTCTGAAGGTAAATAGGATGAACTGGTGCTTATAGAAGCGAGCACAAAAGAAGAGTGAGGGCGACGAGACTTTGTCACTGTAAATGTGGAATTTGGAGCCAAGGTATTTTGACATAAATGGAGGGCTTGCCCAAAATGAACTAGAAAAAACGTGCTCGGCCAGCTGTACCAAAAAGCCAACTGTCCATCAAGTGAGCCACTATGATATTGATCATGATACACACAGTACATTATGTGTGTTATTACAACTACAGTACAAACAGCTGAGTCATGCCAAAAACTATAAGAATTGAACTTGTTACCTCCCTGCTTGGTACTCAGCATCAAGGGATGGAATTGGGGGTTAAATCACCAAAAATGATTCCTGGGCGTGGCCAGCGCTGCTGCTCACTGCTCACCTCACCTCCCAGGGGGTAAATCAAGGGTGATGAGTCAAATGCGGAGAATAATTTCGCTACACCTAGTGTGTGTGTGTGTGTGACGTGATCATTGGTACTTTAACTTAACATACACTGTCTGGCTAGCTGTGTACGAACAAAACATGAAATGTGGGATAATACTTTACAGTTATTGTGATTGTTCATGTTTTTCAATCGGTACAGATCGTCGCAGTGTTGTGCATTATAAACGTGTTTCTTGCTGACGAAGAAGCTAGCTTATCTCTTTCCGTAGATAGCTTTTACGGTTAATACCAAAGCAGCCAATGTGTTACTACGCTAGAAAAAGAGTTCCTCAGTGTTCACCCTTACAATAAGAATCTAGCTGCATCCATCCATCCATTTTCTACCGCCTATTCCCTTTTGGGGTCGCGGGGGGCGCTGGCGCCTATCTCAGCTACAGTCGGGCGGAAGGCGGGGTACACCCTGGACAAGTCGCCACCTCATCGCAGGGCCAACACAGATAGACAGACAACATTCACACTCACATTCACACACTAGGGGCAATTTAGTGTTGCCAATCAACCTATCCCCAGGTGCATGTTTTTGGAAGTGGGTGGAAGCCGGAGTACCCGGAGGGAACCCACGCATGTTTGCTTATTATACAGCAGGGGTGTCCAAACTTTTTCCACTGAGGGCCCCACACTGAAAAATCAGAGCAAGCGGGGGCCATTTTCATGATTTTTATTTTAAAAACCAATACAATATATGTATAAAAAATATACATTTAGGTCTCCACTCGGTTATGATCCCGGGGACCCCAAAGGGTTTTGGTAAAAAAAAAAAAAAAATTTAAGTGTCACTATTCAGTATTATAATTTAAATTTATTTATTTATCATTTATTTATTTGTAGATCAACATTAGAAAAAAAAAGGAAAAAACACAACATATGCAGTATTTTCACTCAATAACTTTTCTAGGTGGAATATTTGAGATTATATAATAATTGGAACCTTAATTTTGGATTTTGATTCATTATTATTTTTTGAGCAATGACACTTAAAAACAAATCACACTAAAATAATTAGGGATCCAAAAGTGTCCTACATTTTAAAGTGTTAAAAAATGAATTATACATTTTTTTACTGTTTACTTTTAGCACAATAATCTCGAGATCAACTTCAGATTTATCCGTCAATTTTAAGTTTTATTGTTGTTTATGTTTTGGTTGTTTGTTTTAGGCCCTTCTTTAAAAAAAACAGCTCAGTTTTTTATATGGCAAAACACAAAATATGCAACATTTTCCCCCAAAATATATCTCAAAGTGGAATATTTAATGTGACGTAATTGAAGCCTTGAATAGGTCAATAACTCAAATTGACATTGATTTTGATTCATTATTATTTTTTTAAAGAAAGAAACAGCCTGCATGGCAGCTTTGTGTTATAAGAGTAAGCATTGCAACAAATTCTTGTTACATTTCACCTGTATGCTCTTTTATACCACTTTTTATGTTTTTAATATATTTCAATTGTATTCTTAAAATGTCCGTGGGGCCGTTAAAAAATGGCCCCCGGGCTGCACTTTGGACACCCCTGTCATACAGGCTATGAAATGAAGTATTCTTGGCGGTTTTTGGATGTATTTTTAAAGTAATTTCGAGGTAGAATGTATTGTTCCCATCAGCTGTATTGCTAGCCACCTATAACAAGCCAAGTTTTACATGTTCGACTGCCCAAAAAAAACCTTTGTCTTCTTTTTTTGTCATAATGATTGTGAACGATAGGCCAAATCCCCATCACCCCTCCTGCAGTTTTGTTGCCAGGCTCCGCCCACTAGGAATACTTACGAGTAGGTACTGACTGATCCAGCACTTTATTTATGCTGTCATGGCATTTGTACCAGTTCTGATCAGGATTTCCATTTGTGGAGCCGAGTCATGAATGTTGAAAGTTCTGCAGCGAACCATCAGAATAAAGTTTGGCGCCTAAAGCGTAGGCCAAATTCCTCAATCAATCAATATTTATTTATATAGCCCTAAATCACAAGTGTCTCAAAGGGCTGCACAAGTAACAACAACATCCTCGGTTCAGATCCCACATAATGGCAAGGAAAAACTCACAACCCAGTGGGATGTCAATGTGAATGACTATGAGAAACCTTGGAGAGGACCGCAGATGTGGGTGACCCCCCCCTCTAGGGTTGACTGGATACAATCAATCAATGTTTACTTATATAGCCCTAAATCATTAGTGTCTCAAAGGGCTGCACAAACCACTACACAAACCACTACGACATCCTCGATGGACTTCGAGTGGGTCTAACATAATATTGTGAAAGTCCAGTCCATAGTAGATCTAACATAATAGTGAAAGTCCAGTCCATAGTGGATCTAACATCATAGTGAGAGTCCAGTCCATAGTGGATCCAACATAATAGTCAGAGTCCAGTCCATAGTGGATCTAACATAATAGTGAGAGTCCAGTCCATAGTGGATCCAACATAATAGTAAGAGTCCTGTCCATAATGGATCTAACATAATAGTGAGAGTCCTATCCATAGTGGATCTAACATAATAGTGTGAGAGTCCAGTCCATGGTGGATCTTACATAATAGTAAGAGTCCTGTCCATAATGGATCTAACATAATAGTGAGAGTCCAGTCTATAGTGGATCTAACATAATAGTGTGAGAGTCCAGTCCATGGTGGATCTAACATAATAGTAAGAGTCCTGTCCATAGTGGATCAAGCATAATAGTGAGAGTCCAGTCCATAGTGGATCTAACATAATAGTGAAAGTCCAGTCCATAGTGGATCTAACATAATAGTGAGAGTCCAGTCCATAGTGGATCTAACATAATAGTGAGAGTCCAGTCCATAGTGGATCTAACATAATAGTGAGAGTCCAGTCCATAGTGGATCTAACATAATAGTGTGAGAGTCCAGTCCATAGTGGATCCAACACAATACTGAGAGTCCAGTCCATAGTGGATCAAACATAATAGTGAGAGTCCAGTCCATAGTGGGGCTAGCAGGAGACCATCCCGAGCGGTCTACCCCGGGTCCCGACTCTGGACAGCCAGCACTTCATCCATGGCCAGTTTATCATCGCCCATTTGTCTAGTATCTGGGTTTTTTTTAACCGCCACTCATTTGGTCAAAGTCTGTTGGAGGAGTTAGTTGACATAAAACCCCTGTTTTGGGCCGACAGAAACCAACATGGCTGACTTTTAAAATGTCTTTTTTTATTATTTACGTGCACGGACGTCTCGGTTGGTAGAGTGGCCGTGCCAGCAACTTGAGGGTTTCAGGTTCGATTCCCGCTTGTGCCATCCTAGTTACTGCCGTTGTGTCCTTGGGCAAGACACTTTACCCACTTGCTCCCAGTGCCACCCACACTGGTTTAAATGTAACTTAGATATTGGGTGTCACTATGTAAAGCGCTTTGAGTCACTTGAGAAAAGCGCTATATAAATATAATTCACTTCACTTCTCTCCAGCAATTTTTGAGACGATACATGAATCTGATAGCAGGGGCTAATTTGTACTTATTTTCAAGGGGCCGCTAGTAGTCATTTTGAATTGTGTTCGACACCCACAAAATGTCAATTTTTTTGCCAGTCAAAGACCTAAAAATGACGATAGAAGTTAGAGAAAAATACTGCATGGAGCTTTGCCACTCGGGCCCTAACAAGCCAAGCGGAACATCTTCTGACTCGGCCCTGCTGGTATCCGGCAAGGACAAGTCACAGGTGGAACAAATCCTTAGTGCTGAACTCCTCAATATTTGCACCTGGCTCGCTGACAACAAGCTATCCATACACTTAGGTAAAACGGAATCCATCCTATTTGGGTCCCACATCAAACTTAAGAAGGTCAGTGACTTCACTATAAAAGTGGGTGACATTGTTATCACCAGGAAGGATGAGATCCCCTACCTAGGTTCCATTCTAGAGGCTAATCTTTCCTGTGATAAAATGGCAACCAAGGTGATCAAAAAGGTCAACCAAAGAACAAGATTCCTCTACAGAATCTCCTCTCTGGTCAACAAAAGCACCTTGAGGATTCTAGCGGGAACTCTCATTCAACCCTTCTTCGATTACGCTTCCACCTCCTGGTACCCCAGCACCTCCAAAACCCTCAAATCTAGACTCCAAACATCCCAGAATAAGCTAATCCGGTTACTTTTAGACCTCCACCCCAGATCACACCTCAATCCAACCCACTTCTCCAAAGTGGGCTGGCTCAGGGTGGAGGACAGAGTCAAACAACTTGCACTGAGCCTAGTCTATAAAATCCGCTACACCTCCTTGATACCGAAGTACATGTCAAACTACTTCCTTAACGTAAATGACCGCCATAACCACAACACCAGGGGGAGCTCCACAAACCACGTTAAACCCAGATTCCGATCTAACAAAGGTCTTAACTCATTCTCTTTCTATGCCACATCAATGTGGAATGCACTCCCAACAGGTATAAAAGTAAGTACAATCTCTATATCTAAACCTCTAAACAACACCTCCAGGCAACTTCAACACCAAACCTCCACACCAACACCTACACCTCCTTCCAATCACATCCCATCATCCCCGATTATAAACAACTCAATGTACTTCTAAAATCACTTGTTCTTATGCTATCTGAACTCACTATCATCCTGCCTGTACAATGTCCACATTTCTCTGTTGATGCAATTATTGATGACTGAAGTTCTGATATCAACCAAAGCTCCTCATCCCACCCCTCGGATTGTAAATAATGTAAATAATTCAATGTATATACTATGATGATTAACTTGTGTGATGACTGTATTATGTTGATAGTATATATTTGTACCATGTATTGATTAACGTGGACTTAAACAAGTTGAAAAACTTATTGGGGTGTTACCATTTAGTGGTCAATTGTACGGAATATGTACTGTACTGTGCAATCTACTAATAAAAGTATCAATCAATCAATCAATTCTGTCCCACAGGGCAAAGGCTTCTCCATCTACTCGGAGTACTGCAACACTCACCCAGCAGCCTGCGCCGAGCTGCAGCGCCTCATGAAGTCCGGCCGATACAAGCAATTCTTTGAGATCTGCCGCCTCCAGCAGCGGATGATCGACATCTCCATCGCCGGCTTCTTGCTCACACCTGTGCAGAAGATCTGCAAGTACCCCCTGCAGCTGGGCGAGCTGCTCAAGTACACCCCCAAGGGCCACAGGTACGCCTCAGTCATCAATGCCGCGCTAATGTTACAGCATGCCCAGACGCCTCCTCAAATGTGTTTCAAAGGAGGCTGCAGGACATGGACGGATCGCATGATGACACTTTATAGCATAAGTATGCTTCCTGACTCATTCCTCTCTATTTCCCACGTGCTGCAGTGACTACTGTGGCGTGAGCGACGCGTACGAGGCCATGAAGAAGGTGGCCAGTCTGATCAACGAGAAGAAGAGAAGGCTGGAGAGCATCGACGCCATCGCCCACTGGAAGGTGGCCATTCTCCGCTGGGAGGTGACTTGTATGCTCCAACTTCTTTTTGAAAAAGTTACGGTGTGAAAGAACTCTCGGTAAAAGACATGAAGAAAGGGTTAGTATTAGGGATGTCCGATAATGGCTTTTTTGCCGATATTGTCCAACTCTTAATTACCGATACCGACATATACAGTCATGGAATTAACACATTATTATGCCTAATTTTGTTGTGATGCCCTACTGCAGGGGTCGGGAACCTTTTTGGCTGAGGGAGCCATACAAGCAAATTATTTTTAAAAGTATTTCCGTGAGAGCGATGTAATTTATTTTCTTAACACTGAATACAACTATATGCGTGCATTTTTAAGAAAGACCAACATTTTTAGAGTATAATAAGTCTCTTGTTCTTTTTAATAACATTAATATTCAGAGGCTAACCAAAAATTTAAAAAAATACTTCTTACCATTAATGCGACTTCTTGAACAGGTGGGGTACAAAACCGGATGGATGGATGAAAATGCATGAGAATGTTTTATATTTTGAACGTTATTTTTGACACTGTGATTACCAGAGGAATTATCCGTTACTTATCGTGTTAAGCGATGTCAGCTAAGATTTATCCTAGAGCCAGGTGCAGTCATCAAAAGAGCCACATCTGGCTCTAGAGCCATAGGTTCCCTACCCCTGCCCTACTGGATGCATTAAACAATGTAACAAGGTTTTCAAAAATAAATCAACTCAAGTTGTGGAAAAAACTGCCAACATGGCACTGCCAAAATCATTATTGAAGTCACAAAGTGCATTAATTTTTTAACATGCCTCAAAACAGCAGCTTGGAATTTGGGACATGCTCTCCCTGAGAGAGCATGAGTAGGTTGAGGTAGGGGGTGTTTGGGTAGGGTATATATTGTAGCGTCCCGGAAGTGTTATTGCTGCAAGGGGTTCTGGGTATTTGTTCTGTTGTGTTACGGTGCGTATGCTTTACCGAAATGTGTTTTCCATTCTTGTTTGGTGTGTGTTCACAGTGTGGCGCATATTTGTAACAGTGTTAAAGTTGTTTATAACATATTTGTAACAGTGTTAAAGTTGTTTATAAGGCCACCCTCAGTGTGACCTGTAAGGCTTTTGACCAAGTATGTCCGATAATGGCTTTTTTGCCGATATTCCGATACTGTCCAACTCTTAATTACCGATACAGATATATACAGTCATGGAATTAACACATTATTATGCCTAATTTTGTTGTGATTCCCCGCTGGATGCATTAAACAATGTAACAAGGTTTTCCAAAATAAATCAACTCAAGTTATGGAAAAAACTGCCAACATGGCACTGCCATATTTATTATTGAAGTCACAAAGTGCATTATTTTTTTTAACATGCCTCAAAAACAGCAGCTTGGAATTTGGGACAAGCTCTCCCTGAGAGAGCCTGAGGAGGTTGAGGTAGGGGGTGTTTGGATAGGGTATATATTGTAGCGTCCCGGAAGAGTTATTGCTGCAAGGGGTTCTGGGTATTTGTTCTGTTGTGCTTATGTTGTGTTACGGTGCATATGTTCTCCCGAAATGTGTTTGCCATTCTTGTTTGGTGTGGGTTCACAGTGTGGCGCATATTCGTAACAGTGTTAAAGTTGTTTATAAGGCCACCCTCAGTGTGACCTGTAAGGCTTTTGACCAAGTATGTCCGATAATGGCTTTTTTGCCGATATTCCGATACTGTCCAACTCTTAATTACCGATACCGATATATACAGTCATGGAATTAACACATTATTATGCCTTATTTTGTTGTGATGCCCCGCTGGATGCATTAAATAATGTAACAAGGTTTTCCAAAATAAATCAACTCAAGTTATGGAAAAAACTGCCAACATGGCACTGCCATATTTATTATTGAAGTCACAAAGTGCATTATTTTTTTTAACATGCCTCAAAAACAGCAGCTTGGAATTTGGGACAAGCTCTCCCTGAGAGAGCATGAGGAGGTTGAGGTAGGGGGTGTTTGGGTAGGGTATATATTGTGGCGTCCCGGAAGAGTTATTGCTGCAAGGGTTTCTGGGTATTTGTTCTGTTGTGTTACAGTGCGGATGTTCTCCCGAAATGTGTTTGCCATTCTTGTTGGGTGTGGGTTCACAGTGTGGCGCATATTTGTAACAGTGTTAAAGTTGTTTATAAGGCCACCCTCAGTGTGACCTGTAAGGCTTTTGACCAAGTATGATGCATTCACTTGTGTGTGTGAAAAGCCGTAGATATTATGTGACTGGGCCGGCACGCAAAGGCAGTGCCTTTAAGGTTTATTGGTTCTCTGTACTTCTCCCTAAATCCGTGTACACAGCTGTATTTTAAAAAAGTAATGAATTTTACTTTTTGAAACCGATACCGATAATTTCGATATTACATTTTAAAGCATTTATCGGCCTATAATATTGACAGTCCGATATTATCGGACATCTCTAGTTAGGACAGGGGTCAGCAACCCAAAATGTTGAAAGAGCCATATTAGATCAGAAATACAGTAAAAAAAAATTGTCTTGACCCGCAAGAAAAGTGAGCGCCTTATATAAGTGTTATAATGAATGCAACACCTGATGTGTCTATATTAGCCTACTATCAAAATGATTGTGTCGCAGGCTGATGCAAATCTTAATTGACAGAAATGTAATATTTATTCTACACATTTTACAACATTGAACATTAGTAATATGGTGGGTTCTTAGAGGGTGAGACATCTCCTGGAAATGACTGGCTTAGAATGACCAAAGTTATAGATGTGTGTGTCCAAGTTAAAGAAAACAGCAGGCTGTCTTATTCTAATGGATTTATTACAATCTTTGCAAGCTGGGTAACGTTTGCTATGGTCTGGAACAACATGGCACACAAACAACTATCAGAAATGCAGCCAATGTTACATACAGATAATGCGTCATGAGACATGCAAATATAAATTAAAAACACAGAGGACATAAGTAAAGGATATTAAATGAGCTCAAATACACCTACAAATGAGGCGTAATGATGCTAGCCTAAATAGCATGTTAGCATGGATTAGCTTGCGGTCATGTACTGACCAAATATGCCTGATTAACACTCCACAAGTCAATAACATTAACAAAGCTCACCTTTGTGCATTTATACACAGTATAAAACATTTGGTGGTCAAAATGAGACATATGAGTGGCATAAAGCACGTCTTTCTGTGGGCAGCAGTTATCAGCCATCCATCCATTTTCTACCACTTGTCCCTTTTGGGGTTGCGGGGGGGCTGCTGTAGCCTATCTCAGCTGCATTCGGGCGGAAGGCGGGGTGCACCCTGGACAAGTCTCCACCTCATCACGGGGCCAACACAGATGGACAGACAATACTCACACTCACATTCATCCATCCATCCTTTTTTCTACCGCTTATTCCCTTTTTGGGGTCGCGGGGGGCGCTGGCGCCTATCTCAGCTACAATCGGGCGGAAGGCGGGGTACACCCTAGACAAGTCGCCATCTCATCGCAGGGCCAACACAGATAGACAGACAACATTCACACTCACATTCACACACTAGGGCCAATTTAGTGTTGCCAATCAACCTATCCCCAGGTGCATTCATAATTAGTTAATTTTTAAACTTTGCAATATTTTTTTTTATTTTATTGTAAAAACAATTATTTTTCATTAACACACACAAATGTACCGAAAATTGGTACCATTGAGTACTGGTACCGGTTCAAATTGGAGGGTAACCATTCCTGATTGTAATACACTTTTCCACCACTTGTGGCAGTAATGACAATATTAAAAAAAAAACAGAAGTCTGCAACTAAAGTCAGAGGCAAGTTTCTTAAGTGTAAAAAATATGACTAAAGTGGTGAAGCTGCATTTTTATTTGCACTTTAATTATTACTGTTGATTTAGTTAGAATGTATTGATTTTAGTACTGCATAATTGTACATAAATGTACATTTCATCTGTTTTTTATGGGTCCCTTCCACTGCAGTATATTTGTTTAGTATTTAGCAATCAGCCTGACCTAAACCTTCATAATAATCTTTGGATTAACACATGCTTTCATATAAATTGAAAAGTTTGTAAACCGTAAGTAGGTCAGGTGTAAATATTGAATACGATTAAAATCAAAAGTAAGATTGCTATTTAAGTGTAAAAATTTGAGTGAGTTGGCTGCTCCGTAGTGGAAAGGTATTCATACCTATTTTTGTGTATTTGTGGGATCTGCATAAGTCCCAAAATTGTGAAATCAAAGCATGAAGGCTTATTTATTTTTCATCAGTTCTTTATAAGCACCTTATTATGCAATATAAGTAGTATTTATTTTGGGCAGCACGGTGGAAGAGAGGTTAGTGTGTCTGCCTCACATTACAAAGGTCCTTAGTTCAATCCTCTGTGGAGTTTGCATGTTCTCCCCGTGATTGTGTGGGTTCCCTCCGGGTACTCCAGCTTCCTCCCACCTCCAAAGACATGCACCTGGGGATAGGTTGATTGGCAACACTAAATGGTCCCTAGTGTGTGAATGTGAGTGTGAATGTTGTCTGTCTATCTGTGTTGGCCCTGTGATGAGGTGGCGACTTGTCCAGGGTGTGCGCCGCCTTCCGCCCGATTGTAGCTGAGATAGGCGCCAGCGCCTCCCGCGACCCCGAAGGAAATAAGCGGATGGAAATGGATGGTAGTATTTATTTTTCTTATCAGCCTGACCCAAGCTTAAGGTTCAGTAAATAATATTTGAGATGAACACATGATTTCATATAATTTGACAAGGTTGAATACCATTAATAATTAATTGAATACGATTGTTGTGGGTGCCAAAGTTTAAAAGGCTAAAAACCCCTGACCTAGACCACAAGGAAGTGTTTTAAACGTAGATTTCAAATCATCATAGTTTCCCATTTCATGTAACTTGTGGGGTGGTATAGCTCGGTTGGTAGAGCGGCCGTGCCAGCAACTTGAGGGTTGCAGGTTCGAATCCCGCTTCCGTCATCCTAGTCACTGCCATTGTGTCCTTGGGCAAGACACTTTACCCACTTGCTCCCAGTGCCACCCACACTGGTTTAAATGTAAAAAAAAAAAATAGATATTGGGTTTCACTATGTAAAGCGCTTTGAGTCACTATAAATATAATTCACTTCACTAACTTGTTAATAAAAATGTCTAAAACAAACCACATTATTCTACCTTGAGCTGTTTGTGGCCCGGATTCATCTGGATTGTCTCCGCGCTGCAGGGACCTGACGTGCTGGTGCGCAGCTCCCAGCTCATCCACTCGGGAGAGCTGACCCGAGTTCTCCGACAGGGCAAAGTGCAGCAGCGCAGCTTCTTCCTCTTCGACCACCAGCTGGTCTTTTGCAAGAAGGACGTCCTGCGCAGGGACCTCCTCTACTACCGGGGACGGCTGGACATGGACCACACCGAGGTGGTGGACGTGCCCGACGGGCGGGACGCCGACCTGGGCCTGAGCCTGAGGAACGCCGTGCGGCTGCGTAACGCCTCCACCCTGGAGTTCGTGTGCGTATTGTGCTGCAGGAAGCCGCAGGACAAGCAGAGGTGGCTGCAGGCCTTCGCCGACGAGAGACAGCGAGTCAAGGAGGACCAAGAGATGGGTGAGCAACAATGTCATTAAAAAGCATTTAAAGGTTTTACCGTATTTTGTGGACAATAGAGCACACCGGTATATACTGTAATAATAATAATAATAATGGAGTAGATTTTATACAGCGCTTTTCTATTAGTAGATACTCAAAGTGCTCACAGAGAAGTGAGAACCCATCATTCGTTCACACCTGGTGGTGGTAAGCTACATTTGTAGCCACAGCTGCCCTGGGGTAGACTGAGGGAAGCGAGGCTGGCAGTTTGCTCCTACGGCCCCTCCGACCACCACCTATCATTCATTCACCAGTGTGAGCGGCACCGGGGGCAAAGGGTGACGTGTCCTGCCCAAGGACACAATGGCAGCGATTTGGATGTCAATAGGCGGGGAGCGAACCTGCAACACTCAGGTTTCTGGCACGGCCGCTCTACCCACTACGCCAGTGGTGGCCAACCATTTCGAGCCCAAGATCCTATGTTTTATGTGTATGTGTATGTTGTATGTGTATATGTATATGTATGTATGTATGCATACATATGTATACTTCGATATATATATGTATATTCACATATACATATGCATGTATGTATATATATGCATATTTATTATTTATTTATCGGTGCGGCATCTTCAGTAATGCGGACGCTGTATCGATCCGTTGTGGTGAAGAAGGAGCTGAGCCGGAAGGCAAAGCTCTCAATTTACCGGTCGATCTACGTTCCCATCCTCACCTATGGTCATGAGCTTTGGGTCATGACCGAAAGGATAAGATCACGGGTACAAGCGGCCGAAATGAGTTTCCTCCGCCGTGTGGCGGGGCTCTCCCTAAGCTCTGCCATCCGGGAGGAACTCAAAGTAAAGCCGCTGCTCCTCCACATCGAGAGGAGCCAGATGAGGTGGTTCGGGCATCTGGTCAGGATGCCACCCGAACGCCTCTCGAGGGAGGTGTTTAGGGCACGTCCAACCGGTAGGAGGCCACGGGGAAGACCCAGGACACGTTGGGAAGACTATGTCTCCCGGCTGGCCTGGGAACGCCTCGGGATCCCCCGGGAAGAGCTAGACGAAGTGGCTGGGGAGAGGGAAGTCTGGGCTTCCCTGCTTAGGCTGCTACCCCCGCGACCCGACCTCGGATAAGCGGAAGAAGATGGATGGATGGATATTTATGTATGTTTATGCATATTTATGTACACAAAAGTATTTACATACATGTAAATTTAGGTATGTATATAATAAACACACATACTGTGTCTATATGAGAAAAAACATACTTTTGTTTTGTTTTTTAAAAACAAAGCTTTGTGACTATTATTGGCTGATTTCATCATTTTAGATTTTTCTCATTGTGTGTGTAATGTGCCTCGGGCCAATGACAAATAAGTCACAGGCCAGAGATGGCCCCTGTGCTGCACTTTGAGCACCCCAGCACTACGCCATGCGGCCCCATATATAAGCTGCACCCATAAAATATTAAAAGAAGAAAATATTTCCCATATATTTGTCGCGCCGGGCTGAAAGCCGCTGATATATAAGTTGTAAAATTAGTTATTTGCACAGAAATTGTTTCCAAACAGTGCCTGTAACACGGCAGTAAAACGGCTGATCAAACAAAACAGAAGTCATCGTCATGGACCCATTGGCTGCGAAAGCTAGCTCTCCAATCAGGTAAACAGACTCAATAACGCCACGGTGAAGTTTTGGTAAATTCACTGAGGAATTTGTGAAACTGAAACAATACAAGAAGAATGCCATTGTAATACAATAATACTAAGACAAGACGCTTGTAAACATTTTAGCATATGGGCTAATGCTAACGACTCTAGCTTTATTACATTACAATAGCGCGTACAAATGTGCATAAAACACTCCCACTGACATCACACATGGAATGGTTTAGTTAAGAATAATTGTTTTAGTTATATTGTAAACTTTGCAAACGTTGCTCGGAAGAATCAACACTAATAGAAACGCTATGGACGACTAGGAGACGAAACAGCACTTCTACTTCCGGTTCAAAGCTTTAAACAGCAGGATTTCACATTCACACAGCAGCACCTGCAGTGAGCAAACTCGTCTAAAAGATGGCGCCCTAGCACAAAAAATAACACAACCTTTAAGGTTCTTTGCATGTGTTTAATAAAAACTATTTGCATTATGGCGCTAAGTGAAGAAAAATCTATAAATCAGGTGCACCCATCTATAAGCCTAAAAGGTAGTGGCTTAAAGTCCATATTGTACGGTGTGTGTGTGTGTGTGTGTGTGTGTGTGTATATAATAACTACCTGCAGTAGAACTTGGGCATTAAATTAGTTTTAATTCGCATTAAAGGGCATACAAGTAGATCTGTTGAAACCTGCATCAACCTTATTTAAAGATGTTTGCTTTGTTTTGCAGGAATAGAAATCAGCGAGGAGCAAAGAAAACAAGCTATTGCTAATGCCAGGAGAGCCAAACAAGGCAAGATCAAAAGTAAGTAGACAATTTTCTTCTTCCATTTGTTCAGGGACTTATTTAGTCATTTGGGGGCCAGGGCAACCCTCATCATTACACATACCAAAAACATGTCATTTAGCATGTTGTTAGATGCTACCTTGCAAGAGCTGCACATTAAAGCTTGGCAGGGTCCGCAATGAGTATAACATTTACTGTAATTGGTACAAAACATTGGGTGGTCCACCCACATCTGTGGTCCTCTCCAAGGTTTCTCATTGTCATCCCACCTGGTTGAGTTTTTCCTTGCCCTGATGTGGGCTCTGAACCGAGGATGTCGTTGTGGATTGTGCAGCCCTATGAGACACTTGTGATTTAGGGCTATATAAATAAACATTGATTGATAGTCATGAGAGGCCGCAAAGACTACTTTGGGACAAATGACGATCTTGAATATAAGGAGGATGAACTAAACCAGGGGTGCCCACACTTTTTCTGCAGGCGAGCTACTTTTCAATTGACCAACTCGAGGGGATCTACCTCATTTATATATATCATTTATATTTATTTATTTATTTATGAAAGAGACATTTTTGTAAACAAGTTAAATGTGTTTAATGATAATACAAGCATGTGTAACACATATAGATGTCTTTCTTTCACAAAGACAAGAATATAAGTTGGTGTATTACCTGATTCTGATGACTTGCATTGATTGGAATCAGACAGTAATGATGATAACGCCCACATTTTCAAATGGAGGAGAAAAAAAGTTGTCCTTTCTGTACAATACCACATGAAAGTGGTTGGTTTTTGGCATCTAATTCATCCAGCTTCCATACACTTTACAAGAAAAACATTGGCGGCAAATTCCGTAGCTTGCTTGATTGACATTCACGGCACCCGAGGATCTTGTGAGATGACGCTGGCTGCTGCCAGTTCATTATTATGAAAAAATGACAGAGAGGAAGGCGAGAAACACTTTTTATTTCAACCGACTTTCGCGCCATCCCTTCCGTCAAAACTCTAAAGGCCGACTGCACATTTCCTATCTTCACAATAAAAGCCCTGCTTCATGCTGCCTGCGCTAACAAAATAAGAGTCTCGGAAAGCTGGCGTGCACAAGTGATGTGCACGCCAGCTTTCTGAGGGATCGCTTGTGCACGCCAGTTTTCTGAGACTCTGTATTTAGTTAGCGCAGGCAGCATGAAGCAGGGCTTTTATTGTGAAGATAGGAAATGTGCAGTCAGCCTTTAGAGTTTTGACGGAAGGTACGGCGCGAGAGTCTGTTGAAATAAAAAGTGTTTCTCGCCTTCCTCTCGGTCATATTTTCATAATAATGATCTTGCAGCAGCCAGCGTCATCTCACAAGACCCTCCGGTACCGTGAATGTCATTTAAGTGACGTCTTGGTGAAGATTGATGATCACTAATTTTTAGGTCTATTTTTTTTTAAAAGCCTGGCTGGAGATCGACTGACACACCCCCCGCGGTCGACTGGTAGCTCGCGATCGACGTAATGGGCACCCCTGATCTAAACGTTTTAGAAGCTGTGTGCTACGATGGACGTTCCAGTTAAAATTCCGACTAGGAACTTCCCAATACAAATGGAACGCTTGCACATAAACATTTGCATCGACTTCTGTCCTTTAAGCAGTGGGAAAAGGGGAAGTGACTTATGCCATAAAGCAAGTCATCATATTTGTATTTTTTTTCCGTGGCAGGTTTCCTCGAGTTTTACTTCCCTAAGTAACTTATCAACCTTTATAAAATATTTTCTTAACTTTTGGGATAATACATGGAGTTGCAACTGGTTGAATGACACCTGTGCCATGCTCTGTATCGCTCTCACTTGGCACTTAGCAACTTCGAGGACTATAAATGTGCTGACTGCTTTACAGCATACGTCACTCCCTTTTTCCTCATTGCTTAAAAAGACAGCGGGGGTGTATATTGTAGCGTCCCGGAAGAGTTAGTGCTGCAAGGGGTTCTAGGTATTTGTTCTGTTGTGTTTATGTTATGTGGGGACGGCGTGGCAAAGTTGGGAGAGTGTTCGTGCCAGCAATCTGAGGGTTACTGGTTCAATCCCCACTTTTTACCATCTTAGTCACGTCTGTTGTGTCCATGAGCAAGACACTTCACCCTTGCTCCTGATGGGTCCTGGTTAGCGCCGTGCATGTCAGCTCCCGCCATCAGTGTGTGAATGTGTGTGTGAATGGGTGAATTTGGAAATCGTGTCAAAGCGCTTTGAGTTCCTTAAAAAGGTAGAAAAGCACGATACAAGTACAACCCATTTACCATTTATGTTGTGTTACGGTGTGGGTGTTCTCCTGAAATGTGTTTGTCATTCTTGTTTGGTGTGGGTTCACAGTGTGGTGCATATTTAAATGAAATTGATTTGGTTTGTGCAGCCCTTTGAGACACTAGTGATTTAGGGCTATATAAATAATCATTGATTGATTGATTGATATTTGTAACATTGTTAAAGTTGTTTATACGGCCACCCTCAGTGTGACCTGTATGGCTGTTAACTAAGTATGCCTTGCATTCACTTGTGTGTGTTTAAAAGCTGCATATATCATGTGACTGGGCCGGCACGCTGTTTGTATGTAAGAAATGCAGAGGTGACGACAGGTTGTAGAGGATGCTAAAGGCAGTGTCTTTAAAGGGGAACATTATCACAATTTCAAAAGGGTTAAAAACAATAAAAATCAGTTCCCAGTGGTTTGTTTTATTTTTCAAAGTTCTTTTCAAAATTTTACACCTCCCGGGATATCCCTAAAAAAAGCTTTAAAGTTCTTGATTTTTCGCTATTTGCGATGCGACTGTCCATTTCCCTGTGACGTCATACAGGGCTGCCAATACAAACAACATGGCGGTTACCACAGCAAGATATAGCGACATTAACTCGGATTCAGACTCGGATTTCAGCGGCTTTAGCGATTCAACAGATTACGCATGTATTGAAACAGATCGTCGGAGTATGGAGGCAGATAGCGAAAACTAAATTGAAGAAGAAATTGAAGCTATTGAGCGAATAGCTATTGACGCTACTCGGCCATAGCATGGGTGTACCTAATGAAGTGGCCCATAGCATGGCTGCTTTATTAGCATCGCCGGTAAAATGTGCGGACCAAACGATCAGGACTTTCGCATCTTTTGACACTGGAGCAACTTAAATCCGTCGATTGGTAAGTGTTTGTTTCGCATTAAATGTGGGTATCTAGTTTCAAATGTACATACAGCTAGCGTAAATAGCATGTTAGCATCGTTTAGCGTAGCATGTTAGCATCGATTAGCTGGCAGTCATGCCGTGACCAAATATGTCTGATTAGCACATAAGTCAACAACATCAACAAAACTCACCTTTGTGATTTAGTTGACTTAATCGTTGCAAATGCATCTGCAGGGTATTTATACATCTCTGTGCCATGTCTGCCTTAGCATCGTCGGTCAAATGTGAAGACACTTTGGTACATTCAATGGGGGTCTGGCGGCAGATTTCTTGCCAGTGGTGCAACTTGAATCCCTCCCTGTTAGTGTTGTTACACCCTCCGACAACACACCGACGAGGCACGATGTCTCCAAGGTTCCAAAAAATAGTCGAAAAAACGGCAAATAACAGAGCTGAGACCCGGCGTTTGTAATGTGAAAATGAATATGGCGAGTGTGTTACCTCGGTGACGTCACGTTCTGACGTCATCGCTAAAAGAGCGATAAACAGAAAGGCGTTTAATTTGCCAAAATTCACCCATTTAGAGTTTGGAAATCGGTTAAAAAAATACATGGTCTTTTTTCTGCAACATCAAGGTATATATTGACGCTTACATAGGTCTGGTGATAATGTTCCCCTTTAAGGCACGCCCCCAGTGTTGTTGTCCGGGTGGAAATCAGAAGATTGATTGCCCCAGGAGATTTTTGGGAAGCGCACTGAAATTCGGGAGTCTTCCGGGAAAATCGGGAGGGTTGGCAAGTGTGGTTGCCAATCAACCTATCCCCAGGTGCATGTCTTTGGGGGTGGGAGGAAGCCGGAATACCCTGGGGGAACCTACGCAGTCACGGGGAGACAAAAAACGAAAAACGGAGACTACCCGGATAAAAGGACAGTCAAGGATCAACATTGCCCCAGCTTTCACTCTGCGGCTTGAGGTCGAAGATGTAGAATTTCAGACCGTTGCTGCCTTGGCTCTGTTGCTGCTAAACTAGAAAGTGACTTTTGATGCTCAAATCAAAATGATTTGCGTGGTAGCAATAAATTGCCACCAGCTCGATAGTTCCACACTACTTCCTTGAAATCGCTCTCCCGCCGGTCTTTCTCTGCCCCGATACATTCTTGGTAGTAGCGTTATCTTTGTTGCACAATCCAAGATCATCTCTTGATAGTGTCTGCTATTTAACATCAGCAAAGCCATTAGAGACCTAATATTAGTGCCAATATTACAGCGGACATCATGTCAGTGGGACGTCATATGCGCTAGTCCAGTGGTTCTCAAATGTGGGTACTTGAAGGTATGCCAAGGGGTATGTGAGATTTTTCAAAAATATTCTAAAAATAGCAACAATTCAAAAATCCTTTATAAATATATTTATTGAATAATACTTCAACAAAATATGAATTTAAGTTCATAAACTGTGGAAAGAAATGCAACAATGCAGTGTTCAGTGTTGACAGCTAGATTTTTTGTGGACATGTTCCATAAATATTGATGTTAAAGATTTCTTTTTTTGTGAAGAAATGTTTAGAAATAAGCTCATGAATCCAGATGGATCTCTATTACAATCCCCAAAGAGGCCACTTTAAGTTGATGATTACTTCTATGTGTAGAAATCCTTATTTATAATTTAATCACTTGTTTATTTTTCAACAAGTTTTCAGTTATTTTTATATCTTTTTTTCCAAATAGTTCAGGAAAGACCACTAAAAATTAGCAATATTTTGCACTGTTATACAATTTAAGAAATCAGAAACTGATGACATCGTGCTGTATTTTACTTCTTTATCTCTTTTTTCCGACCAAAAATTCTTTGCTCTGATTAGGGGGTACTTGAATTAAAAAAATGTTCACAGGGGGTCGGTACATCACTGAAAAAAGGTTGAGAACCACCGACCTAGTCCATCCATCCATCCATTTCCTACCGCTTGTCCCTTAGCTGCATTCGGGCGGAAGGCAGCGTACACCCTGGACAAGTCGCCACCTCATGTGGTCCACTGGCGCCGCCAAAATCAACCAAAACTCTCCTTCATCTGGATAAAACCTCTCATAACAGCGCCGTTTGGTTTGGTCTGTGTTCCGGAATCCAGTCTGCACGTGTGCAGTAAAACAGAAAGGGAGGAGCTGTCAAAGCATCATGATTAAGTATTTTTGTGTATTTTTAAGGAGGGGGAACAGTGTGGTTTTCGTCGTGGTCGTGGAACTGTGGACCAGCTCTATACTCTCGGCAGGGTTCTTGAGAGTGCATGGGAGTTTGCCCAACCAGTCTACATGTGCTTTGTGGACTTAAAGAAGGCATTCGACCGTGTCCCTCGGGAAGTCCTGTGGGGAGTGCTCAGAGAGTATGGGGTACCGGACTGTCTTATTGTGGCGGTCCGTACCTGTATGATCAGTGTCAGAGCTTGGTCCGCATTGCTGGCAGTAAGTCGGACACGTTTCCAGTGAGGGTTGGACTCCGCCAAGGCTGTCCTTTGTCACCGATTCTGTTCATAACTTTTATGGACAGAATTTCTAGGCGCAGTCAAGGTGTTGAGGGTATCTGTTTTGGTGGCCGCAGGATTAGGTTTCTGCTTTTTGCAGATGATGTGGTCCTGATGGCTTCATCTGGCCGGGATCTTCAGCTCTCACTGGATCGGTTCGCAGCCGAGTGTGAAGCGGAATGAGAATCAGCACCTCCAAGTCCGAGTCCATGGTTCTCGCCCGGAAAAGGGTGGAGTGCCGTCTCCGGGTTGGGGAGGAGACCCTGCCCCAATTGGAGGAGTTCAAGTACCTTGGAGTCTTGTTCACGAGTGAGGGAAGAGTGGATCGTGAGGATCGGTGCGGCGTCTTCAGTAATGCGGACGTTGTATCGATCCGTTGTGGGGAAGAAGGAGCTGAGCCGGAAGGCAAAGCTCTCAATTTACCGGTCGATCTACGTTCCCATCCTCACCTATGGTCATGAGCTTTGGGTCATGACCGAAAGGATAAGATCACGGGTACAAGCGTCCGAAATGAGTTTCCTCCGCCGTGTGGCGGGGCTCTCCCTTAGAGATAGGGTGAGAAGCTCTGCCATCCGGGAGGAACTCAAAGTAAAGCCGCTGCTCCTTCACATCGAGAGGAGCCAGATGAGGTGGTTCTGGCATCTGGTCAGGATGCCACCCGAACGCCTCCCTAGGGAGGTGTTTAGGGCACGTCCAACCGGTAGGAGGCCACGGGGAAGACCCAGGACACGTTGGGAAGACTATGTCTCCCGGCTGGCCTGGGAACGCCTCGGGATCCCCCGGGAAGAGCTAGACCAGAGGTGTCAAACTCAAATACAGAGTGGGCCAAAATTTAAAACTGAACAAAGCCGCGGGCCAAGGTTGTACAAATTAACCTTTTAATAGGGACCCAAACAAGTTTTGCATTGAATATTGAACAAGCAAGGCTTATATATATAGTGACATGCATAATCGAGTTTCAAATAATGATAATAATAATTAAAAAATCTTAATGTCATAGCTGAGGTAGGCGCCAGCGACCCCAAAAGGGAATAATCGGTAGAAAATGGATGGATGGATGGATGGATGGATGGATATCACATACAAATTAAATAAACATTGAATGTCTCTTTTGTATTTTCAGCCTTCTGAGGCAAATATCAAAACAAACATTTTCCACAGGCTAATAATACATTTGGAAATAAAATAACAATAATGAATGAATCAAACATTCAAGCCTTGAAGGAGCAAGAGAAAGTGTGTCAATAAAACGTTCATTATTGCTCAGTTTGCTACACTGATTTGCTTTAACACTGAATATGGAACAAACAACGCTTATATAACTTAATAGTGCAAAATCAACTTTCACAAAACAAACGAAAAAACATCAATGGTATGTTAAATAAAATTTAAATAAAAAATGTAATGCCTCTTTTCTATTTGCAGCCTTCTGAGGTAAATATCAACATTTAACTTTTTCCACAAGCTAAAATATTTGAAAATACAATAACAATGAAGTGGGCGGGGTTGAAATGGGGGGAGGGTAGCAGGGGGTGTATATCGAAATATACCCGAAAGAGTTAGTGCTGCAAGGGTGTCTGGCTATTTTTTCTGTTCTGTCTATGTTGTGTTACGGTGCGGATGTTCTCCCAAAATGTGTTTGTCATTCTTGTTTGGTGTGGGTTCACAGTGCGGCGCATATTTGCAACACTGTTAAAGTTGTTTATACGGCCACCCTTAGTGTGACCTGTATGGCTGTTGACCAAGTATGCTTGTATTCCCTTGTGTGTGTGTGTGTGTGTGTGTGCAAGCCACTTATATCATGTGACTTGGCCGGCACGCTGTTTGTATGGAGGTAAAGCGGATGTGACGAGTGTTTGTAGAGGATGCTAAAGGCAGTGCCTTTAAGGCACACGCCCAGTGTTGTTGTCCGGGTGGGAATCAACAGAAATTCGGTTGCCCCGGGAGATTTTCGGGAGGGGCACTGAACTTTGGGAGTCTCCCGGGAACATCGGGAGGGTTGGCAAGTATGAGTATTAGCGGTGAATGCGGTGTTACGGCAGCACCGCCGCTGTTTAATACCGACGGGCCAGCTCTAATGCCAGAGTTTGATACCCATGAGCTAGACGAAGTGGCTGGGGAGAGGGAAGTCTGGGCTTCTCTGCTTAGGCTGCTATCCCCGCGACCCGACCTCGGATAAGCGGAAGATGATGGATGGATGGATGGTGTATTTTTAAGCGCACAAATGAAGACGAAAAGATGTAACTAGAAGAAAACTTGATTAATAGTTTTTCATGAGACATTTTGGGGTCCATGGGCTGGCCTGGGAACACCTCGGGATCGCCCGGGAAGAGCTAGAGCAGGGGTGTCAAACTCAAATACAGAGTGGGCCAAAATTTAAAACTGAACAGAGCCGCGGGCCAAGGTTGTACAAATTAACCTTTTAATAGGGACCCAAGCAAGTTTTGCTTTGAATATTGAACAAGCAAGGCTTATATATATATAGTGACATGCATAATCGAGGTTCAAATAATGATAATAATAATAAAAAAATCTTAATGTCATATCACATATACAATTTAAATAAACAGCCTTCTGAGGCAAATATCAAAACAAACATTTTCCACAGGCTAATAATAAATTTGGAAATAAAATAACAATAATGAATGAATCAAACATTCAAGCCTTGAAGGAGCAAGAGAAATTACACAGTTTTTAAATTTGGCCCGCGGACCAGAGTTTGACACCCATGAGCTAGACGAAGTGGCTGGGGAGAGGGAAGTCTGGTCTTCTCTGCTTAGGCTGCTGCCCCCGCGACCCGACCTCGGATAAGCGGAAGATGGGTGGATGGATGGATGGATGGATGGTGTATTTTTAAGCGCACAAATGAAGACGAAAAGATGTAACTAGAAGAAAACTTGATTAATAGTTTTTCATGAGACATTTTGGGGTCCAGTGTTTGCCTAATAGTAAGTCACGTTTAACTCCTGCTTCTTTTCATTCACTCGCAGCTGTGGGCTACTCCGGCTCCGTCCCGCCGCATCACCAGACCCTCCACCCGCTTCACCAGCGCCACGTCACCATTCCCACCAGCGTGCCTCAGCAGCAGGTCTTCTCTCTGGCCGAGCCCCCCAAGAGGAAACCCTACCAGCTGCTCCACAGCTTCACCCGCGGTGCCTTGTTTTGGAAAGGAGGCTCCGCCCCTTCCTAGCCGTCCCGCGAATGCGCCGACACGTTAGTTTGTGTGTGTTGTTGCGGACGCTGCCTTGGATGAAAAGTAGTGTTAAAAATACTGACTGTGATGAAGATGCTGCTTACTTCTTCTTCTTCTTAGGCCTCGTTTCTCTTCGTGACTCCACCTCCTTCGTGTTAACTGTGACAATGATGTACATTCTGCTTTTATGTTGACTTATTTTATTGCACAAAGGCTGGACCCTTTTTGTCTTTGTCTTCCTTTTCACCGTCACGTCTGTCTGTTAACGCTGTAAATAAAAACTCTTGTACTCTTAAAGCAGACATTTTGCAGCGGAGTCGATGAACGTAACCTGAGCCTCTCCGCCCGTGTCGTGTTTCCCGCAATGCGCGGCGTGCCGGCTGCGTTCGCGTGGCGCCGAGCTCGCGTCTCCCTCGTAACTTCAGGATGTGTCTTTTCACAGCCGACGGGTCGCAGGCTTCGTGAGGGATGCCGGCACCATGGGCTCTGAGGAGGACAGCGGCGGGGTGGACGCATCTCAACACGACGCTGCCAGTGTAAGAACATTCTCTTCTTTATAACAGATGCTGTGTATGGAGTGATATTTAGTTTTTACTCATGCACAACGATTCACAAGTTTTAAAAAAACTAACTAAATTAATACAATTCACAAGTTTTAAAAAAAAATGTTTTTAAAGTTTTAAACCCCAAAAAAATTTGCAGGTAAAAAACAAACAAAATCTATTCAACTCAAAAAAATAATAATTTTCAATTAAAATGTGTGAAGTGAATTTTATTTATATAGCTCTTTTTCTCTAGTGACTCAAGGCCCTTTACATAGTGAAACCCAATATCTAAGTTACATTTAAACCAGTGTGGGTGGCACTGGGAGCAGGTGGGTAAAGTGTCTTGCCCAAGGACACATTGGCAGTGACTAGGTTGGCGGATGCGGGGATCGAACCTAGAACCCTCAAGTTGCTGGCACGGCCACTCTACCAACCGAGCTATACCGCTCCTAGTCGCAAAACGATTCGCAAGTATAAAACATCCATCCATTTTCTACCGCTTGTCTCTTTCGGGGTCGCGGGGGGTGCTGGATTGATCTCAGCTGCATTTGTGCGGAAGGCGCCGTACACCCTGGACAAGTCGCCACCTCATCGCAGGGCCAACACAGATAGACAGACAACATTCACAATAACATTCACACACTAGGGCCAAAATAAATGGGTTGTACTTGTATAGCGCTTTTCTACCTTCAAGGTACTCAAAGCGCTTTGACACTACTTCCACATTTACCCATTCACACACACATTCACACACTGATGGAGGGAGCTGCCATGCAAGGCGCCAACCAGCACCCATCAGGAGCAAGGGTGAAGTGTCTTGCTCAGGACACAACGGACGTGACGAGGTTGGTACTAGGTGGGATTTGAACCAGGGACCCTCGGGTTGCGCACGGCCACTCTTCCACTGCGCCACGCCGTCCCAACAATTATTTTTAATTCGAAAATGATTTTTGAGTAGAAAAACAATCTTCTGCTATTAAAACAAGTGTAAAAAAAACTAATTCTGCAAGTAAAAAGATTCACACGTATAAAAACAGTTTTCCAAAAAAAAATAAAATGACGTGTAAGTATTAAAACAAATGTATTCAATTAAAGATTTTTTAAGTTAAAACTTCTGGCAGTAATATTCCACTCTGCACGATCTACACACATGCAATCAATCGGTCAATACAAGCGACTGTTGTTTGCGCATGGTGCCGTCCGCCAAAAATAACAAAGAAGAAAGAGGAAGGGGCTTAAACTGTCGGACTGAAAGGAGGGGAAATAAGCTCAACCTGTAAATTAACCTCCTAGTTTTGTTGCAGAATGAGTAATATGGCTGCTGTGAGTGCAGGTGTGTGGATCGCGCAGGGTGGAATATTACTGGCATAAGTTACTTTTTTTACTCACCAACCATTTTTTTAATTGAAGAAAATAGTTTTGATACTCGCGAATCGTTTTTGATTGAAGAAAATAGTTATTGCAAATTGTTTATTGATTGAATAAAATCGTTTTTTATCTGTGAATCCTTTTTTAATTGAATACATTTATTTGTATGTTTTTTTTATCTGTGAAAAAAAAATTTTAATTGAAGAAAATCATTGTTATACTTGCAAATCTGTTTTTTAGTGGAAGAAAATAGTGTTTACTTGTGAATCGCTTCTTCACCTGCAGAATTTTTTTTTATACTTGCAACTTGTTTTTTAACTGCAGAAAATGTTTTTAATATTTACAAATGTTTTTTAATGGCAAAAAATTGTTTTTATACTCGCAAGTCGTTTCATTGCAGAAAAAAGTTTTATTTGCATATCGTTTTTAATTGGAAAATATTGTTTTACTTTGGAATCGTTATTTTACTTGCAGAAAATTGCCATATTTGCAAATATGTTTTTTTACCCAAGAAAACTGTTTTATATTCACAAATTTTGTGATTGAAGAAACATTTTTTACACTTCTAAATATTTTTTTTTGCAAGCATAGTTTATAAAAAAATGTATACAAAAATTTTGCAAGCATAGTTTATATGCTTGCAAATCTTTAATTGAAGAAATGTATTTTATACTTGCAAATATTTTTTTTTTCCTTACAAAAAATGTAGATACTTCTGAATAGTTTTTTTAACTGAAAAAAATTGCTTTTATACTTGTGAATCATTTTTTAATTGAAGAAAATATTTTTTATACATGCAAATCTTTGTTTTATTTGCAGAAAATTGGTATACCTGTGAATCATTTTTTTTTTATTGTGGAAAGTTGTTTTATTTAAGTAATGTTGTTTTAATTGAAAAAAAATTATCGAATCGTTATTTTACCTGCAGAAAATTGTTGCCATACTTGCAAATAATTTTTTAACCAAAGAAAACTTATACTTGCAAATCGTTTTTTAATTGAAGATAAACATTTTTTACACTTTTGAATCATTTTTTTGCAAGCATAGTTTTTATGTTTGCGAATCTTTAATTGAAGAAATTTCTTTGTATACTTGCAAATCTTTTTTTTACTTACAAAAATGTTGATACTTCTGAATAGTTTTTTTAATTGAAATTAGTTTTTATACTTGCAAATCTTTTTTTTACTTACAAAAATGTTGATAATTCTGAATAGTTTTTTTTAATTGAAATTAGTTTTCGTACTTGTGAATCGTTTTCTAATCGGAGAAAAGATTTTATACCCGTGAAACATTTTTTAATTGAAGAACATATTTTTCATACTTGTGAATCTTTGTTTTATTTGCAGAAAATTGGTATACTACGAAATAGCTTTTTTAATTGAAGACATTTGTTTTTATGCTTGCGAATTGTTTTTTTTTTATGTGGAAAGTTGTTTCTTTTACGTATTGATTTTTAATTAAAAAAATTATCAAATTGTTATTTTACCTGCAGAAAATTGTTTTACTTGCAACTAATTTTTAATTGCAGAAAATTGTTTTTAAACTCGCAAATCGTTTTTTGATTGAAGATTGTTGACAATTGTTTATATACTTGTAAATTTTTGTTTTACTTGCAGAAACATTTTTATTCTTGAGAATTGTTTCTTTAATTAAAGAAAATGGTTTTATAATTGAAGAAAATTGTATTCATCCTCATGAAACATTTTGTAGTTTAAGAAAATATTTTTTATACTTTTTATTCACAGAAAATTGTGGTACTCGCAAATTGTTTTTTAATTGGGGAAATTTGTTTTAAGACTTGCAAATATTTTTTATTTTTTTTAATTGCGGAAAGTAATTTAATTTACATATGTTTTTTTTTATTTTAAAAAATGTTAACTTTGGAATCGTTTTTACCTGCAGAAAATTGTCATACTTGCAACTAGTTTTTAATTGCAGAAAATAGTTTTTAAACTCGCAAATCATTTTTTGATTGAAGATTGTTGACAATTGTTTATATACTTGCAAATTTTTGTTTTACTTGCAGAAACATTTTTATTCTTGAGAATTGTTTCTTTAATTAAAGAAAATGGTTTTATAATTGAAGAAAATTGTATTCATCCTCACAAAACATTTTGTAGTTTAAGAAAATATTTTTTATACTTCTTATTCACAGAAAATTGTGGTACTCGCAAATTGTTTTTTAATTGGGGAAATTTGTTTTAAGGCTTGCAAATATTTTTTATTTTTTTTAATTGCGGAAAGTAATTTAATTTACATATGGTTTTTTTATTGAAAAAAATGTTAACTTTGGAATCGTTTTTACATGCTGAAAATTGTCATACTTGCAACTTGGTTTTTAATTGGAGAAAATTCTCTTTATACTCGTGAATCGTTTTTTGTTTTAAAATTAACAATCATGTTTATACTTGCAAATCATTTTTTACTTACAGATAATTGTAAGTAGTTTGTTTGTTTTTATCAAATACCGTATATTTCGGTCGCTCCGGAGTATGTCGCACCTGCCGAAAATGCATAATAAAGACGGAAAAATACACATTTAAGTCACACTGGAGTATAAGTCGCATTTTTGGGGGAAATTTATTTGATAAAACCCAACACCAAGAATAGACATTTGAGAGGCAATTTAAAATAAATAAAGAATAGTGAACAACAGGCTGAATAAGTGTACGTTATATGAGGCATAAATAACCAACTGAGAAGGTGCCTGGTATGTTAACGTAACATATTATGGTAAGAGTCATTCAAATAACTATAACATATAGAACATGCTATATGTTTACCAAACAATCTGTCACTCCTAATCTCTAAATCCCATGAAATCTTATACGTCTAGTCCAGGGGTGTCAAACTCAAATACAGAGTGGGCCAAAATATTAAACGGAACAAAGCCGCGGGCCAAGGTTGAACAAATTAACCTTTTAATAGGGACCCAAACAAGTTTTGCATTAAATATTGAACAAGCAAGGCGTATATAACTTTATAGTGACATGCAAAATCCAGTTTCAAATAATAATAAAAATAATAATTGAAAAAATAACAATGGCATATTAAATAAAATTTAAATAAAAATTGTATGCCTTTTTTTTCTATTCGCAATCTTCTGAGGTAAATATCAAATTTTTTCCACAGGCTAATAATATATTTGAAAATAAAATAACAATAATGAATGAACCAAACATTCAAGCCTTGAAGTAGCAAGAGAAAATGCATGAATAAAACGATAATTATTGGTCAGTTTGCTGGAAGTTTCCCGGAAGAGTTAGTGCTGCAAGGGGTACTGGGTATTTGTTCTGTTGTGTTACGGTGCAGATGTTCACCTGGAATGTGTTTGTCATTCTTGTTTGGTGTGGGTTCACAGTGTGGCACATATTTGTAACAGTGCTAAAGTTGTTTATACGGCCACACTCAGTGTGACCTGTATGGCTGTTGACCAAGTATGCCTTGCATTCACTTGTGCGTGTGTGTGTGTGTGTGTGTGTGTGTAAAAGCCACAAATATTATGTGACACGCTGTTAGTATGGAGGAAAAGCGGACGTGACGACAGGTTGTAGAGAACGCTAAAGGCAGTGCCTTAAATGCACGCCCCCAATATAGTTGTCCAGGTGGAAATCGGTATAAATTCGGGAGAATGGTTGCCCCGGGAGATTTTCATGAGGGGCACTGAACTTCGGGAGTCTACCGGGAAAATTAGGAGGGTTGGCAAGTATGAGTATTAGCGGTGAATGCGGTGTTACAGCGGCGGGCCAGCTCTAATGCTAAATTGATATTGCCTCAAGGGCCAAATGAAATTACACGGCGGGCCAGAGTTTGACACCCATGGTCTAGTCTCTTACGTGAATGAGCTAAATAATATTATTTGATATTTTACGGTAATGTGTTAATAATTTCACACATAAATAAATGATAAATGGGTTGTACTTGTATAGCGCTTTTCTACCTTCAAGGTACTCAAAGCGCTTTGACACTACTTCCACATTTACCCATTCACACACACATTCACACACTGATGGAGGGAGCTGCCATGCAAGGCACCAACTAGCACCCATCAGGAGCAAGGGTGAAGTGTCTTGCTCAGGACACAACGGACGTGACGAGGTTGGTTCATAAGTCGCTCCTGAGTATAAGTCGCACCCCCGGCCAAACTATGAAAAAAACTGAGACTTATAGTCTGAAAAATACGGTATTTTTTTCTATATATACCTGTGAATTGTTATTCACGGGCTTCACGGTGGCAGAGGGGTTAGTGCGTCTGCCTCACAATACGAAGGTCCTGCAGTCCTGGGTTCAAATCCAGGCTCGGAATCTTTCTGTGTGGAGTTTGCATGTTCTCCCCGTGACTGCGTGGGTTCCCTCCGGGTACTCCGGCTTCCTCCCACTTCCAAAAAAAATGCACCTGGGGATAGGTTGATTGGCAACACTAAATTGGCCCTAGTGTGTGAATGTGAGTGTGAATGTTGTCTGTCTATCTGTGTTAGCCCTGCGATGAGGTGGCGACTTGTCCAGGGTGTACCCCGCCTTCCGCCCGATTGTAGCTGAGATAGGCGCCAGCGCCCCCCGCGACCACGAAAGGGAAGAAGCGGTGGGAAATGGATGGATTGTTATTTATTTGTAGAACAGTTTGATACTTGCAAATAGTTTTTTTCTAATTGAGGAAATTTGTATTCATGCTTGCGAATCGTGTTTTCCTAGTAGAAGAAAATGCTTCTTTGACTAGTTATTGTAAAAATATGCTCGTAGTTTCTCCCTATACTTGTGGTCCTCCTGTGGGAGTGTTTGCATTGCCTGCTTGCTGGGAATGAAGTGCCACTTGCCCAGTATATGATGACCCGGCATGAATAATACATGAGCACTGCAGGGTAATTCAAGCAGTAATGACCTCATCACTGAAGTCCATTCATCTTTTGCAGGGATGTTAATGACCGTGAGTTGGAAGGTGACATTTAGACCCTCAGTTCCTTCAGCGTCATGAATTGCATGCCATCTCTCCATCCTGTCTCTCCGAAAGGGCAGATGAGATGTATTGTGATATTGATGGCGTCTGTGTCTGTAGGTCGCAGGCGTGTCCGTGGAGGTGTCCACGGTGGACCACACCTTACAGAAGCTCTGCAGGAAGTTCCGGAAGACCCGGCGCAAGCCCAAAGGCCTCGCCAGGCTGTGGGCCCACCTGCTGAGCATCCAGCACCTGGCGGTCATCATCACAGCCGTGGTGTTTGTGCTGGTGGTCGTCTTGTGGTCGCTGCTCTGGGTCTTTATATGTAAGTATGACCCCCCCCGCTTCATACGTCGTCTGCCTTCCAATAAAAAAAGAATTTCAGAATTTTTTTTTTGACTAATCAGTTCAAGTGAAGTGAATTATATTTATATAGCGCTTTTCTCTAGTGACTCAAAGCGCTTTACATAGTGAAACCCAATATCTAAAGTGCCTTGCCCATGGACACAACGGCAGTGACTAGGATGGTGGAAGCGGGAATCGAAACCTGCGACCCTCAAGTTGCTGGCACGGCCGCTCTACCAACCGAGCTATGCCGCCCCATTAATTAAAGGTTATAAGGTTGAAATTAAGCCATACTGTTTAAATTCTTCTTTTAATGTGTCACCCGCCACAATTTTGGACTATTTTTGACTTTGTTTGTTTTATTAGATTGAAAACAAACACTAATTTAAACAGAATATTTACTTAGATATAATATAATGAAACACATTTTTGAATGTTCATATTTTTATATAAATATCATGAAATGCTGCTTAGGCTGCTGCCCCCGTGCCCTGACATCGAATAATACGAAAAAGATGGATGGATCATGAAATTTAATGTCTAGTATTGAATACATTTTTTATTACAATTCATTTTGTTATGGTAAACATTTTTTCAATGTTAATTAAAAATATTCATATTAATATAATGTCTACATGTTAATTGTTAATATTTTAAAATAAATACATTTTATATTATATAGTCTGCCTCGTGCCAAAAAAATAAAAAGTTTTGTTCAATTTTTCTTTTTTTGACAGACTATTGAATTTAAAGGTCAGAAGGTTGAAATTGGATATAGTTTTGAACACGTTTTTATTATAATTTGTCACTTGCCACATTTTATATTTATCTGAAACATCAACAAACTTTAATTTGTGTTGTTTTTAAGATTAAAAACAATCACTAATTTGAATAGAATATTTAAATGCACTACATTGTAATGTAAATATAATTAAATAAAATATCTAATGTTCAATTTTTGTTTTACTTTGAATTGTGTACGGTTAAAATCAATATTTTAAATCATATAAATATACTAATATTTATAGCAATATAATGTTTTGTGGTTAAAAAAATCGCTAATTCTTTAAAATAGATAAATTATATAGTCTGCCTTGCACTTTTAAAAAAAAATATTTGAAGGTTAAAAGGCTGAAATTGGCCCATATAGTTTTGAACCGCTCTGCGATGAGATGGCGACTTGTCCAGGGTGTAAACGCCTTCTGCCCAATTGTAGCTGAGCTGGGCACCAGCGATCCCAAAGGGAATAAGCGGTAGGAAATGGATGGATAGTTTTGAACCAGTTTTCTTTCAATTGTTTACCCGCCACACTTTTGGAGACATAAACAAACTTTAATTTTTGTTAATTTCACATTAAAAACAAGCATAAATTCAAACTGAATGTTTATTTGAATATAAAACAATGCAACCAAGGTTTAATGTATTATATTTTAATATAAATGTAATGAAATGGTGATAAAAATGTATTATAAGACATTCAGATTTTTTTATGGTTAAAAAAATACATACGTTAAATTACAAATATATTATATTGATATATCTACATCCTTTTTTTTTTTTTAGTTTAAAAATGTTTAATTATTTAAAATAACTGTATCTCACAATTATATAGTCTGACTGGTACAAAAAAAATGAAAATGTTTTTGCATTTTCCTTGTTTTCACCAATCAATACATTAAAATGTTAGATGACTGAAATTGGGTTTTATAGTTTTAAACAAGTTTATCTTATATGTCAAATGACACATTTTTTGGAGTATTTTCTATTTATCTGAAACATAACAAACTTTAATTTGTGTGTTTTTGTTTTTTTTTTCAGATTAAAAACGAGCATGACTTCAAACAGAATATTTATTTTTAATGTAACTTAATCCAACCAAATTTTAAATGTATAAATATAATAAAAACGTATGTGTAATATTAAAAACATTTTCAATCACTCTGAGTTTTTTGGGTTACAGGAAATCCACGATACTTAAAAATATAATAATTACAAATATGTATATTGTTATATCTAAATAGGTTTAATTTTTGTTAAAAAAATAATTAATACTTTAAAATAAATATTAATATTTATATTAATATAAATACACAAATTCAGGCTGTCAAAATTAACAAGGTAATTAATGTGATTAATCACAAAAAATAATATTCCGACAAAAATATGGCATTTGTGTACTTTTGGTTACGTAATTTTAATTATGCAAGCGAGTAATCACCTCTGATTAATCCAAATGTGATTAATCGTAACAAAACAATAATAATTTGAATGCCCTGATACAATACGAATTGAACAATACATTTTTAATGAATTGTACTCTTAATAATTACAATTATAATAATGTATCATTTAAAAAAAACATGGGGTAAATACTTGAATTTTGCACTAAAATGTTGTGCAGAAAAAGCAATAAATACACAATCATATAAAAGATAACGGTTAATTATTCCTGTTATACATTATGTAGCTCTGCTTCTTCCTACTCCTTTTCGGGCATTCTGGAATGTTAAACAAATATTGTATTGTAACTATGAATGTATGAAATAAACAAATATTATCATACTAATTGCATTTGCTGTATTTATCATCTCACAAAGTATCAAATACAATAAACAGCAGAATGTAAATGTTTTTGATTAAACCGCTTTAAACTCAGTTTGTTCACATTTTGTTGTACCTAATAAACTGTCCCCAGTTCGAAGAGAAGGCAACAGCGGCGCCTACTTTGCCGGCATGTTCCGTGTGGCCAACATGGACTTCATCCCAGAGTACCGCCAGGCAGAATCCCACGAGTTTGTCTCCATGGCCAACAAAATCCAGCAAGTGGTGGGTCTAGTGCAGGGCTGTGCAAACTTTTTGCCCATTGGGATTAGAATTTGGTCGAGGGCCAAAAGCCAAATTTATGTGTGTATGCATGTATGTATGTGTATATATGTATGTATACATATATATATGTATTCTATATATGTGTATATGTATGTATACATATATATATATATGTATTCTATATATGTGTAGATGTATGTATACATATATATATGTATTCTATATATGTGTATATGTAATGTATATGTATAATATATGTATGTTTATACATATGTAATATATATATATGTATTATATAAGTATATGTATGTATAAATATATATGTTTATGTATATGTATTTTATGTTTATATATGTATAATATACATATTATATAAGTATATGTTTATACTGAATATAAGTATTATATATGTATATGTTTATATATATGTATTATATAAGTATATGTATATATAAGTATGTGTTTATATATGTATTATATAAGTATATGTATATATAAGTATATTTTTATATATGTATTATATACGTATATGTTTATATACATGTATTATAAACATGTTTATATATATATAGGTATTATATACGTATATGTTTATATATATATATTGTATACGCATATGTTTATATATATGTATTATAAACGTATGTTTATATATATATATATATGTATTATAAAGGTATATGTTTATATATTATATACGTATATGTTTATATATGTATTATAAATGTTTATAAATATGTATTGTATGTGTGTATTATATACGTATATGTTTATATACATATATATTGTATACGCATCTGTTTATATATATATGTATTATAAAGGTATATGTTTATATATATATATATATTATATACGTATATGTTTATATATGTATTATATACGTATATGTATTGTATATTTCTATAAATGTATTATATACGTATATGTGTATACATCTATTATATACGTATGTGTGTTTATGTATGTATGTTTTTTATGTATTGGTTTTTTGTGTGTGTGTGTCTATGTATATATGCGTGTATGTTCTAAATATGTACAGTATTTATGTTTTTATATATGTATGTAAATACGTTTATATATATATATGTATATATTTTTTTTTATATGTGTATACATTGTGCATATATATATATATACATATATATACATAGATATGTGTGTATCTATATAATGAATATATAACTAGTGATTTATATAATTGGATATTAAGAGTATGTGAAAGTTGGACTCCTACCTTGTTTACTTCCATGAAAACCTCCTTTTAAAGTTTTGTCAGCAGCTAAAATGTGCCAAACATGGATAAGTGTGGTGATAGTGTTTTGCATTTTTTCCATCATGCTTTGTAATGGATTTAAATCAATCAATCAAAGTTTACCTATATATCCCTTTATCACAAATGTCTCAAAGGGCTGCACAAGCCACAACGACATGGGTGTAATTCTGTTTTTTTATAATATCCACAAATTGTGCTATATTGTGTTATGTATGACCATGTCTGTTGGCATTTTTTTTTTTGCACCATGACTAGAGAAGGTTATTTGCATTCAGTCATATAAGTAAATGCTGCGTCTGGTTTCATTCAAAGCATGATAAATGATCATTGGTCTGAAATACTAATTCTGTCCACAAGATGGCGACAAAGTAGCAGCATATAAATTGACTTTTAAAAGTGAATTGAATTCCTTATTAAACTCACTACGTCTCGCAGGTCTAGTGAGTCAAGTACGATATGCACAGTATACTGTTGTGGTTTTGTGTTGCAGGTGAGCAGCGTGTACAAGATGTCCTCGGTGGCCCGCCTGTACAAGCACGCCACCATCTCCGACCTCAGGTAGACTTGATCCTAATCAATGGTTGATGACAACGGTGTTTGTAACGTGTGCCGCGTGGCTCAGTACCAACAACAAGGGAGGCGTGCTGGTGCACTTCTGGATGGTCTTTGTGGTGCCGCATCTCCGGAGCCCGGCGGTGTGCGAGGAATGCGTGGGCGTCATCCTCAAGGACTCCGTGCACAACAGCCTCAAGAACCGATCCTCTGTGGGCTACCTGCTGGGACTACCTGTGGACATAGACTCCATCCTCATTAATGGTGGCTCACCTTGAGGACTGAAAGTATCTTTTTTTTTAATGTTTTTATTATTGATCTGAACTATTTTTTTGTTTTCTCCGCAGCTGTTCTACGCTCAGATTACACGTCCAATGCTGCAGGTAGGAAACACAAATATTCACATTTTTAATTAGATTAACCACTGAGTTGCCAGGGATTAATTTCCCTTAAATATATATATTTATTCCATTTATATCTACAGTAGGAAAGGGGTTCATATGTCCCCATTCTTTGCTGTTTACCTGACACATGAAACATGACGAACGAGGGCAGAATAAGTTGAATATCTTATAATGTGTTGTGTGGCACTTCCAGTTGATATGTCGAGTGGCGCTTTCCATCGTTTTCAGCCGACTGCATTGCAAAATAATTAAACCCCCGCCACCCAGGAATGGGGCCATATGATTCCAATTCTTACTGTTTGTAATTGTATCGTTAAATAGATTAATAATTCATAACAACATTGATTGATTTTGGTTCATTATTATAAAAATCACACTTAAAGGTCCTGGGGACCCAAAAGGGTCCCATTCAAATAGGTCATTTATTTATAATTTATTTTTTTTACTTTCAAAACTTAAATATATTTTGATCAACTTTAGATCTATCGGTTGACATAGTTTTAATGTTTTTAATGTGTATGCCCGTTTTGTTTTGTTTTAAACCTTTTTAATTTGAAAAACACAAATATGCAATATTTTCTTCCTGAACATTTTCAAAGTGGAATATTTTGTGTAATTGTAACCTTAAATGGGTCAATAATTCATAACAGCATTGATTTTGATACATTATTTTTTTTTTTTTTAGCAATTACAGTTTAAAAAAAAACAATAAACCCACTTGAGGTCCTGGGGACCCAAAAGGGTCCCAGTCAAATAAGCCATATTTTAATATTCTTTTTTACTTTCAATGCTTAAATAGCTGTCAATCAATTTCAAATCTATCCATTGACAGTTGTAATTTTTTTTATGTTTACCCTATTTCTCAAATCTCTTTTTTTTTTTAATTGGAAAAACAGAAAATATGTAATATGTTTCCCCCCAAAAATTCAAAGTGGAATATTTGATGTAATTGTATCGTTAAATATGTCAATTCATAACAACATGGATTTTGGTTCATTATTGTACTTTGAACAATTACAGTTTGAAAAAAAAACTGTCAAATAAGTCATATATTTATTATTTATATTTACTTTCCACATTAAATATCTATTGATCAACTTTAGATCTATTGGTGTGTTTGCCATTTTTTTTTTTTTTTCAAAACTCTTTTTAATACAAAAAACACAAAATATGCAATATTTTGTTTTAAAATTCAAATTGGAATATTTTATATAATTGCATCCTTAAATATGTTAATAATATATAACTTTAATTTTGGTGCATTATTATTTTTTGAGCAATTACAGTTAATAATAATTATAAAAAAGCATTCAAGTCAAATAAGCCATATTTTAATATTTTTTTTACTTTCAACGCCTAAATATCCGTCAATCAATTTCAGATGCATCCGTTGATATAGTTTTTTTTTTTTTTTTATGTTTGCTATTTTTTTCAAATCTCCTTAATGGGGAAAACACAAAATATGGAATATGTTTCCCCCAAAAAAATTTCAAACTGGAATTATAAATGTAATTTTATCAATAAATATGTCAATAATTCAAAACAACATTGATTTTGGTTCATGATTATACTTTGAGTAATTACAGTTTAAAAATAAATCAGACTAAATGTCATGGGGACCCAAAAGGGTCCCAGTCAAGTCATATATTTATCTTATTTTTTTATTTTCCACACTTAAATGTCTATTGATCAACTTTAGATCTATTGGTATGTTTGCCATTTTTTCCCCGAAACTCTCTTTTTGGTACGACAAACACAAAATATGCAATTTAAATTTTTTTATTTTTTTTTAAATGTTCAAAGTGGAATATTTGATGTAAATGTAGCCTTAAATATTTTAATAAAATATGTCTTTGATTTTGGTTCATTATTATTTTTGGGAGAAATTACAGTTAAAAAAAATCCCAATAAAACTCTTAGGGATCCAAAAAGGCCCCCATTCATAAAAGTGTTTTAAATAAGTCCTAAATCAATATATATTATTTTTACTTTCAATACTTCAATCTCTAGACCAGGGGTGTGGCCATTTGCCACCTGTAGCTAATTTTCATCTGAAGTTGATCTCGATCAGTGATTCTTAAACTTTGTTCACCTCAAAAAAACCATGATCTCCAAGTACCACCATAACGACCAACATTATAATACAGTAGCATAGTAGGCCCAAGTGTTCATTAAAAACAAGGCAGAGGTTACATATATTAATGAGTGTATTTAATACTTCAACTGATAAATAATGATGTTTTGATCTGCCAATATGATGCCTCCAGGCTCTCAGTGCGTGGACAAACTGTACGCCAACCTCCCCGGCGCGAGCGTCCCTCTGAACGTCTTCTCCTCGTGGGGCGGCGTGCGATGCCACGTGAAGCTCACCGCCGTGGCCGGGTTCCTCATCCGTCTGACCGTCGACTCGCTCCGGATCGAGCCCAGCGACTGCGTGAACGACGCCCTGACGGTGTACGACGCCCTGCTGCCCATGAGGGGGCGTGTCCTGCACAGGTCAGTAGCGTGACCACGCGGTTATCGGCTGGTACCGTCCGACAAAACGCAGAATGCGACGTGTGCACTGTTAGGATGTGCGAGTCGCTGTCCGGCGTGGTCTCCCTGGTGTCCACTTCCAACGTCATGCTGCTGTCCCTCGCCATGACCAGTGGGCACAAGAGCTTCACGGGACATTTTGAGGCCGTGGCGCAGGAAGGTATGTCACATGACAACACGCTCCTTTTTCACACGCCAGCCATTCCACCAAATAAATGCATGAATGTGCGTATATATATATATATATATGTAGATATATGTGTATGTAGGTCTGGGAAAAATCACAAGACTACTTCATCTCTACAGAACTGTTTCATGAGGGGTTCCCTCAATCATCAGGAGATTTTAATGGAAGCATTCACATACAATGGTTTATATAGGGCACAGAGTGGGTGGGTACAGGCAGGCTAGGGGCGTGGTGATTGGCTCATGTGTTACCTAGGAGGTGTTTCCGTCTGTGGCGGCATGTTGAAATGATTTCACTGCGCTTGTTGAGGGATGACAGGTCTGGATGATATATAATAAACAGTTTCTCTTTTAAGCATAGGGTGCATCTTTTATTACCACTGTTGTAAGGTGTGCTGGATGCAAGAATTTGCCATGTTATTGAATATTCAACATTATTGTCTTTGAGGTTCCAAATGTGCTTGCTGAGTTCTGTCGAATTCCGAAAAGTCTGGTTTCTAAAGGAGGCCTTGTGATTATTCCATCTGGTTTTAAACGCACCTTCGGTTAATCCTACATACGTGTCAGATGGGTTAGTGTCCTTGCGATTGAATATTCAATAACATGGCAAGTTCTTGCATCCAGCACACCTTACAACAGTGGTAATAAAAGATGCAACCTATGCTTAAAAGAGAAACTGTTTATTATATATCATCCAGACCTGTCATCCCTCAACAAGCGCAGTGAAATCATTTCAACATGCTGCCACAGACGGAAAAACCTCCTAGGTAACACATGAGCCAATCACCACGCCCCTACGCCTGCCTGTACCCTGATGATTGAGGGAACCCCTCATGAAACAGTTCTGTAGAGATGAAGTAGTCTTGTGGTTTTTCCCACACACACATATTGCGCTCTACCACGTTTTCAAGCACTATTCTCTGGATAATCCAATCAAGACATATATATATATATATATATATATATATATAGTACATGGACATAAGCAAAGGAGCAGCTCAGGAAGAGGGTGTGTGTGTGCGTGCGTGTGTGTTCTTTTGAAAGAGGTACCACTGAACAAGAGGTAGTCCTCTCCCTCACTGTCAAGTATGTCCGCTTCTGCATCTTTTTCCAGAAAAGTCTTTTCTCATCACAATTAAAACGAGCAAGCGCAAAAGGCTGCCAGCCAGACACAAAATGAATGAGTGAATGAGGCGTTCCTACACCAAGACATAGTTGGCACACAGTCATATTTGATGCCGTCTGAAAGTTCGTAAACCGATCAAGGAAAATGGTAGAGGAATTTGTCCTCATCCTCTTTTTCAGTCTGCACGTCTCACATTGAGACCAAGTCCCAAGCCGACATGACGGGTCACATCTACAGCCCCTTCCATCCCAGCCTCATGCCCCCCCACTGCTCCTGCACCTGGACCTTCCAGGTACGCCTGCGTGTGGAGGTTCATTTGGGTCTTTAGTGCGAAAGCTTTTTTTTTTTGACACTGAATTCATGGAACTGAAATGTTTTGCTCTAGAATTTTTCTGAATCTAATCAAATTATGCCGACAATTTAATCGAATAAAAGATTGAGCGAAATTTAAAAATTCAGTTCGTCAAAATGGTGTTTAAAAAATAAAATCTGTGTAAAAAAATAATCAAATAAATTCGGTGTAAAAAAATAAAAAAATTTCAGTGCAGAAATATTCATTGCTTCAAAACTTAAGACCCAGTTCCAGTAAATTAAGGCTGAAGCAATCGATCATGTCTCAGAAGCAGCCAAGGAGGTGCTTCAGTTTTCTTTTACCTGAAGTGGGTCTTGAGTTTTATTTTTGCACTAAATTTTTATAAACCAAATTTTTTTACACTTTTTTCGCACTGAACTCACTGAATTTTTGTTCACTGAATATTTTACACTGAATTTTTATGCATTTGATTTTTTTTTTTGCACTGATCTTTCACACATCCATTTCAACCAACTACATTTTTAAACACAAATTGTGCCCACAAATTTATGTTTAATTTACTTGTCAGCATAATTTGATGTAAACAAATACAGTGCATAAATCTTCGTTGCTTCAAAACACAAGACCCATTTTTGGTCAATTACTGTAAGACTGAAGCAATCGATCCGGTCTTAGAACCAGCAAATGAGGTTCTTCGGTCTTAAATTACCGGGAATGGTTCTGGATTTTTGACAC
>NC_084625.1:10955822-10963322 GCF_033978795.1 Nerophis ophidion
AAAAACTAAGCGAAAAAGTTAAGTCAACAAAAACAAAAGAAAAAAAGAATAAAACCAATCAAAAATTGGCTCCAGTTTCAACCCCGTCTCTCCTCCTGGCTGCTGCTTATAACAGAGCGACAGGTGATTAGATAACAAGGCTCAGGTGGGCCGTCTACGCACCTGTCGCTGATTTCGACGCCGGTCCTGGCAACACCCTGCTTCGCTGCAGGCCCGCAGGCCACGTCCCCTCCACAGTTAGCATCAGAATAACAATGTTATTCCAAAGAATAAGAGACTTATTATACTCTAGAAATGTTGGTCTTACTTAAAAATGCACGCGTTTAGTTGTGTTCAGTGTTAAAAAAAATTATTATATGGCTCTTACAGAAGTACATTCCAAAATATTGGCTCTTTCAGTCAAAAAGGTTCCCGACCCCTGCTCTACGTGAACCAAAATTGATCCCCAGCAACTTTCCGAAGCATCAAGCAGGTTTATGTGTGGTTATAGTTTATATATTTTTATATGTGGATTTTGTGTGTATATATATTTATATGTGGATTTTGTGTATACATATATAGTTATATGTGGTTATAGCGTATGTATATATATTTATATGTGGTTATAGTGTCTATGTATATTTATATATATATTTATTTATTTATATATATATATATATATATATATATATATATACATATATATGTATATATATATATATATATGTATATGTGTGTGTGTGTGTGTATATGTATGCATGTATATGTGGTTATAGTGTATATACATATATATTTACATTTATATGTGGTTATAGTGTGTATTTATTTATATATATATATTTATATGTGGTTATAGTGTGTATATATATATATATGTCGTTATAGTGTATATATATGTGTATATTTATATGTGGTTATAGTGTCTGTATATTTATATATATATTTATTTATTTATATATATATATACATATATATGTGTATATATATATATATATATATATATATATATATATATATATATATGTATATATATATGTGTATATATATATATATATATATATATATATATATATATATATATATGTATATGTGTGTGTGTGTGTATATGTATGCATGTATATGTGGTTTTGGCCCTGCGATGAGGTGGCGACTTGTCCAGGGTGTACCCCGCCTTCCGCCCGATTGTAGCTGTGATAGGCGCCAGCGCCCCCCGCGACCCCGAAAGGGAATAAGCGGTAGAAAATGGATGGATGGATGGGTATATGTGGTTATAGTGTATATACATATATATATACATTTATATGTGGTTATAGTGTGTATTTATATATATGTCGTTATAGTGTATATATATGTGTATATTTATATGTGGTTATAGTGTCTGTATATTTATATATATATTTATTTATTTATATATATATATACATATATGTGTATATATATATATATATATGTGTATATATATATATATATATATATATATATGTATATGTGTGTGTGTGTGTATATGTATGCATGTATATGTGGTTATAGTGTATATACATATATATATACATTTATATGTGGTTATAGTGTGTATTTATATATATATATATATATTTATATGTGGTTATAGTGTGTATATATATATATGTCGTTATAGTGTGTATATATATATATATGTATATTTATATGTGGTTATAGTGTATATATATATTATGTGGTTACCGTATTTCCGTGAATTGCCGCCGGGGCGCTAATTAGTTTAAAACCTCTCGTCACTCCTGCGCTTACCAAAGGCATGCGGTAAAAGTAAGCATGCGCTAATTATTTTAAAACGTCTACTCACTCCGGCACTTACCAAAGGCATGCAGTAAAAATTTGAGTGTGATGTAAGCTTGAAACTTAAATCCTACTGAGTAGCTCTTAATCTTCTTCCCTTTATGCGATTTCAAATTACCGGTATTGAAATCAGCCTCCTCCATTTAGAAAATGATGACAGGGGAAGTGTCACTCGTGACATCACGAGTTTGACCAAGTGATACTAAGCACGCGCTAATTATTTTGCGAAGCAAGTTTGACCAGGCAGTAATTCAAGGCAGGCGCATACCAAATGCCCTGCGTCAATTCAAGGAAATACGGTGTATTGTAAATATATATTAATATTTGGTTATTGTGTATATATATTTATGTGTGTCTGGAAGACTCTTGTTTCCGGGTTCTTCGGACCACCAAGCACTGACATGACAGGTTCTTCCAGGTTCCAGGTTATATATTTTTTATTATTGAATGTATCAAATGTGATGAATATTTCATGAACCACAATGGTAACAAGCCTTTTGGGCTTTTTGTGCCATCCATATGCATTTTTAAAGCATTATGTCAGGTTCAAACACTGATGAAGTTTATTAAACAAGACAAGAAGCAAGGAATTGAACAAAGACAGAATTAAATTTGGCTCATTTAAGGAGAAACGTCTGGGCTGTACTCTTGTACAGTCTCCATCACGCTCTGGCGAAAGATTGTACGCCTCCTCTTTTGTTTGGACTTTCCCTGATTATATGGCAACATCAGTTTCTAAGGGATGGGGGTCATAAACAGCCATCTCCTTTGATTACAACAGTACAAAGAAAAGGTTTTAAAACCGTTCAAAGAACCAGTGCCTGGAGCGGAGTCTGGTCCTGCTTCCTCTTCGCTTTGTAGATCTCGGATCAAGACAATATCTTTCTGTTGATTACAATACACCATGTTGCTTCCCATCCTACACAGTGGAGTTTTACAAGCCTTCTTCTTGGTAGTTTCAAAGACAGCTTTTGTCTTCTCGCCGGGCGAGCTGAACTCAATGTAGCACACTGTTTACTGATAACTTAGATACAATTATTCTGACACTTTACATGGATTCAATTCTTTCAAATATCAGTAAATTTCTCAATCACGTGGTGGCATGTGCGTGATGGTGAACATATCCTCCAGCCAGGCCCACCAAGAACTGCGGGGGACACCTGCATCCCGTCTTCGTGTGCAACGGAGAGACCGACTGCAGCGACGGAGCCGATGAGAGCAACTGCACTCGAGGTACCCGGAGTTCAACATTCTTACTTCCTACAAACGAGACACACTATTATTTCCGTCTGGGCAGAAACCAGCTGCTCAGCCGTCAGGTATCACTGCCGCGGCGGCTCCTGCATCCTGAAGAAGAACGCCAGGTGTGACGATGTGGTGGACTGTCAGGACGGCAGCGACGAGGAAGACTGCGGTGAGTATGGAGATCGCTGTTAGCATAGCAATGTTAGCATGCCAGGTTCTTAGCTATTCAAAAAAAAAAAAACCTACAGATATGTATTGTTATTTGATGGTAGCGTGCCAATGTTAGCATGCTAGGTTTTTAGCTATCTAAAAAAAAAAAAGGCTTATTCCGTTATTTGATGCTAGCATGCCAACGTTAGCATGCTAGGTCCTCAGCTATTTAAAAAAAATAAATTTACCTTCGAATATATGTTTTATTTGATGCTAGCGTGTCAATGTTAGCATGCTAGGTTTTTAGTTATTTAAAAAAAATTACATATTTTATTTTATGCTAGCATGCTAATGTTAGCATTCTAAGTTATTAGCTATTTAAAAAGAAAATATTCACCCACGGATGTATATTTTATTTGATGCTAGCGTCCCAAAGTTAGCATGCTAGGTTCTTAGCTATTTAAAAAAAAAAAATTCACCTACAGATATATATTTTGTTATTTGATGCTAGCATGCCAATGTTAGCATGCCAGGTTTGTAGGTATTTTTAAAAAAATCACAGATTTTGTTACATGATGCAAATATGCTATGTTATAAGCTATTTAAAAAATATATTCATATATATTTTATTTGATGCTAGCATGCCAATGTTAGCATGCCAGGTTTGTAGGTATTTAAAAAAATATCACAGATTTTGTTATATGATGCAAATATGCTATGTTATAAGCTATTTAAAAAATATATTCATATATATTTTATTTGATGCTAGCATGCACACATTAGCATGCCAGGTTCTTAGCTATTTAAAAAAAAACAATCACCTACATATATGTATTGTTATTTGACGCTACCATGCCAACGTTAGCATGCTAAGTTCTTAGCTATTTTAAAAAAAATATTCACCTACAGATATATATTTTATTTGATGCTACCATGCCAATGCTAGCATGCTAAGTTTTTAGCTATTTTAAAAAAATCACATTTATTTGATGCTAGCATGCTAGGTTCTTAGCTGTTAAAAAAAATCTAGTTTTTTATTTGATGGTAGCATGCTAAGTTCTTAGCTATTTAAAAAAAATATATATATGTAACTACAGATATATATTTTGTTATTTGATGCTAGCATGCCAATGTTAGCGTGCTAGTTTTTTAGGTATTTAAAAAAAATCACATATTTCGTTATTTGATGCTAACAGGCTACATTCTTAGCTATTTAAAAAAATTCACCTACATATATATATTTCATATTGATTTTAGCATGCAAATTTTAGAATGCTAGGTTTTTAGCTATCCGAAAAAAATCACATATTTTGTTATTTGGTGCTACCATGCCAATGTAAGCATGCTAGGTCCTTGGCTATTTAAAAAATAATAATCACATACAGATATATATTTTATTTGATGCTAGCATGCCAATGTTAGCATGCTGGGTTCTTAGCTATTTTGAATATAATATTCACAAGGAGTTATATATTTTGTTATTTGATGCTAGCACTTTGAAAGTCTACAAACATCTTAGTCATATATTTAGTTTTTCGATGGTAGCATGCCAATGTCAGCATGCAAAAATTTTAGCTATTAAAAAAAAAAATCACATTTTGTTATTTGATGCAAGCATGCTAGGTTCTTAGCTTTTTAAATATATATATTCACCTACAGAGATATATTTTATTTGATGCTAGCATGCCGATGTTAGCATGCTAGGTTTTTAGCTATTCGGAAAAAAATATTCACATATTTTGTTATTTAATGCTACCATGCCAACGTTAGCATGCTAGGTTCTTAGCTATTTTGAAAAATAATTAACATATATATTTTATTTGATGCTAGCATGCCAACGTTAGCATGCTAGGTTTGAGCTATTTTGAAAATAATATTCATCAGGAGTTATATATTTGATGCTCACATTTTTGAAAGTTTACAAACATGTTAGTCATACATTTAGTTACTTGGAGCATTTTAACGGTTAGCATTCTAATGTTAGCATGTAAGGTTTTTGGCTGATTTATTATGCGACCGTGCTACAGAAATGTTGGCATTTTTACACTTATTCATTTTTTTTTTTTTTAACTAATTTTAACATTTATGTAACATATTAAGATCCATACAATGAAAAGCTTCAAATCTTTAAAATGTGAGACATTTCTACATTAATTTTCCATATTTCTATGTTTTATCAGCATTTAAGTACCACTTTATTACAATTTATACATACATTGCATTTGCTAATTATTTTAATAACTCTTATTTCTGTTGTAAATAATTCCATAATGTGAGTGTTGTGTTTTGTTCTGTAGCTTGCGGTAACCCCGCCCCTGCGTCCCACCGTGTTGTGGGCGGAGTCAACTCGGAGGAAGGGGAGTGGCCTTGGCAGGTCAGCCTCCACTTCTCAGGCCACCTGTTCTGCGGCGCCTCCGTGCTCTCCCCTGATTGGCTCATCTCAGCGGCCCACTGCTTCAGCAAAGAGAGGTCCGCCCGCCGTCGTCGCGCCCGAATATCCGCCCCGCTACCCTTTTGACCTTTGACCCCGCAGGCTCTCCGACCCGCGGCGCTGGCGGGCCCACCTGGGGGTGCTGACGCAGGGCGGCGCCAAGCACGTGGCGGAGATCCAGCGGGTGGTGGTCCACGAGTACTACGACGCCCACACCTTCGACTACGACGTGGCCCTGCTGAGGCTGAAGAGGGCGTGGCCTCCCTCGCTGGGCCCGCTGGTCCGGCCCGTTTGCCTGCCCGCCGCTTCCCATGCCGTCACCGCCAGACATCGCTGCTGGGTCACGGGCTGGGGGTACCGCTCGGAGGAAGGTGAGGAAGCAGAACCTCACCAGGTGTAAAAAAAAAAATGTTTTTGCTTGTTCCACTGCAGCCCTGTAGGGGGCGATAATGTGCACTGGTGTGCTTTTTCTGCACCACAGCTCCCTCTAGTGCAGGGGTCACCAACGCGGTGCCCGCAGGCACCAGGTCGCCCGTAAGGACCAGATGAGTCGCCCGCTGGCGTGTTCTAAAAATAGCTCAAATAGCAGCACTTACCAGTGAGCTGCCTCTATTTTTTAAATGTTATTTATTTACTAGCAAGCTGGTCTCGCTTTGCTCGACATTTTTAATTCTAAGAGAGACAAAACTCAAATAGAATTTGAAAATCCAAGAAAATATTTTAAAGACTTGGTCTTCACTTGTTTAAATAAATTCATTTATTTTTTTACTTTGCTTCTTATATATTTCAGAAAGACAATTTTAGAGAAAAAATACAACCTCAAAAATTATTTTAGGATTTTTAAACACATATACCTTTTTACCTTTTAAATTCCTTCCTCTTATTTCTTGACTATTTAAATCAATGTTAAAAAAAATGTCTTTATTTTTTATTGTAAAGAATAATAAATACATTTTAATTTAATAATTCATTTTAGCTTCTGTTTTTTCAACGAAGAATATTTGTGATTAAAATTCAAAAAAAATATTCTGGCAAATCTAGAAAATCTGTAGAATCAAATTTAAATCTTATTACAAACTCTTTAAAATTTCTTTAAAAAATTTGTTCTGGAAAATCTAGAAGAAATAATGATTTGTCTTTGTTAGAAATATAGCTTGGTCCAATTTGTTATATATTCTAACAAAGTGCAGATTGGATTTTAACCTATTTAAAACATGTCATCAAAATTCTAAAATTAATCAAGAAAAATTACTAATGATGTTCCATAAATTACTTTTTTAATTTTTTCAAAAAGATTCGAATTAGCTAGTTTTCCTCTTCTATTGTTCGGTTGAATTTTGAATTTTAAAGAGTCGAAATTGAAGATAAACTTTGTTTAAAATATTAATTTTCATCTTTTTTCCCTTTTTCTCCACTTTTAAATCGTTCATATAAGTGTTTTTTCATCCTTTATTCTCTACAAAAAACCTTCCGTAAAAGGAAAAAAAAATGTACGGCGGAATGACAGACAGAAATACCCATTTTTTATATATATATACATATATATATATATATATATATTTATTTATTAAAGGTAAATTGAGCAAATTGGCTATTTCTGGCAATTTATTTAAGTGTGTATCAAACTGGTAGCCCTTCGCATTAATCAGTACCCAAAAAGTAGCTCTTGGTTTCAAAAAGGTTGGTGACCCCTGCTCTAGTGGTTAAGAATCTTCACTGCCCCACTTTGCATTAAGCGAATGCTGGCAAACACTTTTTTTTTTTCAAAGTTGTTTTTTTTTTCCGCCTAATGTAAGTGACTTTTTGATAGAAAAGTATTGCCAAGTTCCACTCCAGTCCTCCAGGTGGCAGCAATGTGGCTTTAAAAGCGTGACTAC
>NC_084625.1:10968322-10988322 GCF_033978795.1 Nerophis ophidion
TTCGTTGTCTCGTCATTTGCTTTGTGTGTTTTCTGGGTCCGGTCGATGTGTTGAGTGAGGCTTGATATTCCTTTAAGAAAATAAAACTCACAATATTATAATTAAATCACTAAAATATTAGAAACACCTTTTTCCAAGGGGTTCTGAAAAACATCCATTGCCCTCAAAATGACAATTGTAATTTAATTTTAAAATTCATATAGATACCAGTATCAACTACAGATTCTGATTTTGTGCATACTAAAAATGGTGTTTTGGTAACCCAATTTATGAGTTAATTTGGGAGTTTTATTTACCGTATTTCCTTGAATTACCGCAGGCGCACTAATCAATTTAAAACCTCTTCTCACTCCGGCGCTTACCAAAGGCATGCCGTAAAAATTTGAGTGTGATGCAAGGATACCATCATAAAAAGCACATTTAATAAAAAAAACGTATTACGGTCTCACCTTTACTTATAAATGAAGTCCATGCCAGTTCCTTCTGATCAAAAGCATCGATAACTTGTTTATAGAAGTCAATCAATCAATCAATGTTTATTTATATAGCCCCAAATCACAAATGTCTCAAAGGACTGCACAAACCATTACGACTACGACATCCTCAGAGGAACCCACATAAGGGCAAGGAAAACTCACACCCAGTGGGCAGGGAGAATTCACATCCAGTGGGACGCCAGTGACAATGCTGACTATGAGAAACCTTGGAGAGGACCTCAAATGTGGGCAACCCCCCCCCCCCTCTAGGGGACCGAATTCAATGGATGTCGAGCGGGTCCAACATGATACTGTGAAAGTTCAATCCATAGTGGCTCCAACACAGCCGCGAGATTTCAGATTCAAAGCGGATTCAAGACAGCAACGAGAGTCCCGTCCACAGGAAACCATCCCAAGCAGAGGCGGATCAGCAGCGTAGAGATGTCCCCAACCGATACACAGGCGAGCGGTCCATCCTGGGTCCCGACGAGCGGTCCATCCTGGGTCTCTACTCTGGAGAGCCAGTACTTCATCCATGGTCATCGGACCAGACCCCCTCCACAAGGCAGGGAGGGACATAGGAGAAAAAGAAAAGAAGCGGCAGATCAACTGGTCTAAAAAGGAGGTGTATTTAAAGGCTAGAGTATACAAATGAGTTTTAAGGTGAGACTTAAATGCTTCTACTGAGGTAGCATCTCGAACTGTTACCGGGAGGGCATTCCAGAGTACTGGAGCCCGAACGGAAAACGCTCTATAGCCCGCAGACTTTTTTTGGGCTTTGGGAATCACTAATAAGCCGGAGTCCTTTGAACGCAGATTTCTTGCCGGGACATATGGTACAATACAATCGGCAAGATAAGATGGAGCTAGACCGTGTAGTATTTTATACGTAAGTAGTAAAACCTTAAAGTCACATCTTAAGTGCACAGGAAGCCAGTGCAGGTGAGCCAGTACAGGCGTAATGTGATCAAACGTTCTTGTTCTTGTCAAAAGTCTAGCAGCCGCATTTTGTACCAACTGTAATCTTTTAGTGCTAGACATAGGGAGACCCGAAAATAATACGTTTCAGTAATCGAGGCGAGACGTAACAAACACATGGATAATGATCTCAGCGTCTTTAGTGGACAAAATGGGGCGAATTTTAGCGATATTACGGAGATGAAAGAAGGCCGTTTTAGTAACGCTTTTAATGTGTGACTCAAAGGAGAGAGTTGGGTCGAAGATAATACCCAGATTCTTTACCGAGTCACCTTGTTTTATTATTTGGTTGTCAAATGTTAAAGTTGTATTATTAAATAGAGGTCTTCCATATCTTTCTTCAGTTTTAAAAGTCTGTCAGTCTCGATGGAGATCTTCCTTTATTACCTCCTGTTTGGTTTTAAAGTCCAGTTTAGAAAACTGCTATCAGACCGCTGCTATCAGTTAGCTCGGCTCCTCACGTGCGGGCGACGACAGAATTATCCTCGGCAAACTCCCCTTCCCGTTCTGCTCCGCGGGTGATCTCTTTATCCCACCGCTGCCACCATGAAGTGTTATTGTATAAATAATACACTGGGTATTTAGGACTGGAACATGCTTTATTTCAGCCCGGTTGTTTACATAGCCAGCATAGGTGTTACATCCTAAAAGGTCCGTCGTGCACCCCCCCGTCATATCCGTTCCCAGCACATATCACGTCACTCGTTGTTACTTCTTCTGCAGCCGGGTAGTTGCAAGAAGGATCACTAGCGCCCTCTACCACCAGGAGGCGGGAGTCATTTAATGACTCATATTTGACACACACAGCTACGGTATATTAATAAAACATAGCTGCTTACTGTTCTTTTTAGCATATTCAATAGCTTGGACCTTAAATCCTACTGAATATCTCTTAATCTTCTTCCTTTTATTCGATTTCAAATTACCGGCATTGAAATCAGCCTCCTCCATTTTGAAAATTATGACAGGGGAAGTGTCACTCGTGACGTCACGAGTTTGACCCGGCGGTAATACTAAGCATGCGCTAATTATTTTGCGAAGGGAGTTTGACCCGGCAGTAATTAAAGACAGGCGTGTAGTATATACCTGGGGGCAATTCAAGGAAATAAGGTATAAAGAGCAATTTTTGGGGTTATAATTGTATTATTTCAACTCGATTTCTGGGTTTTCAAAATGATGAAACATTTTTTGGTTGTTTTTCAAAGAGTAACGCATTTTTGGGGTAAAATACTTTTTTTTTTTTATTAAAAAGTTACTTTTTTCTTGAAGGTATTTTTATCATGGATTAATCTCATTGACATTATTTACAATCACACATGTACATGAAAATATTTGAGCATGCTGTATAGAACTACTATGACCATTCACGGCAATTCTCGTAATTCTTGAGTATATTTTAATTAGAGATGTCCGATAATGTCTTTTTTGCCGGTATCCGATATTGTCCAACTCTTAATTACCGATTCCGATATCAACCGATACCGATATATACAGTCATGGAATTAACACATTATTATGCCTAATTTTGTTGTGATGGCCCGCTGGATGCATTAAACAATGTAACAAGGTTTTCCAAAATAAATCAGCTCAAGTTATGGAAAAAAATTCCAACATTGCACTGCCATATTTATTATTCAAGTCACAAAGTGCATTAATTTTTTTAACATGCCTCAAAATAGCAGCTTGGAATCTGGGACATGCTCTCCCTGTATATTGTAGCGTCCCGGAAGAGTTATTGCTGTAAGGGGTTCTGGGTATTTCTTCTGTTGTGTTTATGTTGTGTTACGGTGTTTGTCATTCTTGTTTGGTGTGGGTTCACAGTGTGGCGCGTATTTGTAACAGTGTTAAAGTGGTTTATACGGCCACCCTCAGTGTGACCTGTATGACTGTTGACCAAGTATGCCTTGCATTCACTTGCGTGTGTGAAAAGCCGTAGATATTATGTGACTGGGCCGGCACGCAAAGGCAGTGCCTTTAAGGTTTATTGGCGCTCTGTACTTCTCCCTACGTCCGTGTACACAGCAGCTTTTAAAAAGTCATAAATTTTACATTTGAAATTGATACCAATAATTCCCGATATTACATTTTAAAGCATTTATCGGCCGATAATATCGTCAGTCTGATGTTATAGGACATCTCTATTTAAAACCTTTTCAAAACAGTTTACAAAAGCTCCTCTTGACTGCTGACGTATGTGTTGGCAAGTCAGCGTGGAAAATGTCTAAAAAACACATTTTTAAAATGTATCCTTTAAAAATATATTTTCTTGATAAGTATAATTAATTATTTCCCCCCCCCAAAATTTTTTCTTATCGATATTTTAAAAATGTTTTGAAATTATTTTTTTAAGTGATTTAGAAAATGTATTTAAAAAATGTTTTTTATTTTTGATTATTATACCCTTAAGCAATTCAAACAAATCTAAAAAAAATGGTTCTATTATTTTCTATAATTTTTTTCATGATTCCTAATTTTCAAAAATTCATAACATTTTCAATAGATTTTTGAAAATTTAAAAAAAAAACTTGTTAAGCCATTTTGAAAATTGATTCAAGAAATGTATTTGATTATTTTTGAATATTATTTTGATTTCAAATATTTTTTTTTATGAGTAGAAAAAAATGTTTTCCCCCCAAAAAAACACAACATTATTTTCTAAATGTTGTTTTTTTTTTTTTTAATAATTCAAAAACCTATTTTTAAAAATGTTTAAAAAATTTTTTTTTCGGAATTATGAATAATTTACGAAGTGGCTGAGGAAAGGGAAGTCTGGGTTTCCCTGCTTAGGCTGTTGCCCCCGCGACCCGACCTCGGATAAGCGGAAGAAGATGGATGGATGGATGGATGAATAATTGAATCATGAAATAAAAAATAATTCCCCAAAATTTGATGAGTAAATTATAATTTTTTTAAAGATACATTTTTAAGTCTTTTATTTGGGCATAAACCACGCTTACTTGCAGCACTTGCAGCACATATACGTCAGCGGTCCACTCTTTTGAGAAGGTTTTATTGTAATTTTTATACCAAATATTGTATTGCAAAGATCGGTTTGAATTGAGAATCGCTTCTGAACGGAATCGTCACCTCTAAAAATTAGTTGTTGCAATATTCAAATCCAGAGCTCTTTGTATGTATTCAGCGAGCTGCGGGTCCACATGCAGTCTCAGGCTTAAAACCGTTACTTAAGTTGGCTCAAGAACACACCGCTGCCCCGATTTTTTTTTGCCTTCCTAATCCGTTTTTGTCCTCTGTCGTCATTTGCTTTGTGTGTTTTCTGGGTTAAACGTGAAGCTGAAACGGGAGCTTGTGTGTGTGTGTGTGTGTATATATATATGTGTGTGTGTGTGTGTCCAAGGGGGTCCAAAGATCCCCCAGGGTCCGGGCCCTTTTTCAGGGTTGAGGACAAGCCCTTCATTTGTAGGCAGACTAGGCTCAGGCAGGCTGCAGTGAGGACGAGCAGAAAGGCTTGAATGACAACATTGTCTGTGCAGAGGAGAGGTTTGGAAAGAGATGTGAGAGGGAGGATTTGGATTTCTGGAGCAAAAGGTCAGCTGTACCGGAGAGTTTGGACAAAAGCACAGGTGACATGAGGTACCTGGGATCAGCCGCTAAGGCTGTCGCTCAGTGTGCAGCCAACAAAATGCTAAAATCCACATATTGTTCAATGAATGAGCAAATTAGAGGGTGTCCACGGGTGATTAAATTAAATGATTGCCTTAAATGGCATCAAATACGATGTCCAGAGACATTAAAAATGTCATACTATTGCAAATGGCAACAAAAAGGACAACAAAACAAACTGACTGACGATATTACAGACCTTGGATAGTGAAATCCCTAAATTCCTTGCAATAGTTCGTTGAGAAATGTTCTTAAACCGTTCGACAATTTGCTCAGGCATTTGTTGACAAAGTGGTGACCCTCGCCCCGTCCTTGTCTGTGAATGACTGAGCATTTCATGGAAGCTGCTTTTATTCCCAATCATGGCACCCAGCTGTTCCCAATCGGCCTGTTCACCTGCGGGATGTTCCAAATAAGTGTTTGATGAGCATTCCTCAACTTTCTCAGTCTTTTTTGCCACTTGTGCCAGCTTTTTGGAAGCATTTTGCAGGCATCACGTTCCATATGAGCTAATATTTGCAAAAAATAACGTTTTTCCAGTTCGAACGTTAAATATATTGTCTTTGCAGTCTATTCAATTGAATAGAGGTTGAAAAAGATTTGCAAATCGTTGTATTCTGTTTTTATTTACCATTTACACAACTTTGCCAAATTCACTGGTTTTGGGTTTTGTAAAATAAACCTCTATTTTTATAAATTTATTCTTCTGAATGTATTTTTTTGTATTATTTTTAATGTGGTCATCCATCCATTAAAAAGTCATTATAATGAGCAGTAATGATATTTCACAGGGATGGAAGTTAAAGTAAATTCAAATAAATAAACCTCCGTATTTTTATGAATAATTCCCTTTTTTTGTTATTGTATATTTTGTTATGAAGTGGTCGTTTAATGGCTTTTTAGAGCCACCAAAACCAATCATAATGAGCGGTCATGTATATTTCACTGGGATGGAAGTAAAAAAAAATCAAATAAGATAAAACTCTCGATTGTTGTATTTTTATGAATGTATTCTATTTAAAAAATATATATTTTTCAAATTTTTTTAATGTGACGTTGTACAGTGCTCTAATACGTCTTTAGCGTAATGCACATCTTGCTCAATGCCTCCACGGCCGGCATCTGTATAGCTCAGCGTATTTGCAGTATTTATTACATTTTACGCCCTAAAGAGCAGGTGTCCCGGAAGAGTTAGTGCTGCAAAGGGTTCTGGGTATTTGTTCTGTTGTGTTACGGTGCGGATGTTCTCCCGAAATGTGTTTGTCATTCTTGTTCGGTGTGGGTTCACAATGTGGCGCATATTTGTAACAGTGTTAAAGTTTTTTATACGGCCACCCTCAGTGTGACCTGTATGGCTGTTGACCAAGTATGCCTTGCATTCACTAGTGTGTGTGAAAAGCCGTAGCTATTATGTGACTGGGCCGGCACGCAAAGGAAGTGCCTTTAACGTTTATTGGCGCTCTGTACTTCTCCCTAGGTCCGTGTACCACTCCGTACAGCAGCGGCATTTTGAGAAGTCATACATTTTACTTTTTGAAACCAATACCGATAATTTCCGATATCAAATTTTAAAGCATTTTTTGGCCGGTAATATTGGCAGTCTGACATTATCGGACATCTCTATATATGACTATTGATGTATCAGGATTCCCCTTACGATACTATTGCATTTATTTAGATTCCATATATTTGTTTCGTACACTATATTAAAAAAAGTAGTTTTACTATAAAACTGGCATTTCAGGTGCCTGAATTTACTGTAAAATGATACAGGATGTAACTGTTTTTTTATGGTAAATCTATAGTCGTTGTTTCAGGCTGTATTACTGTAAATACAAATATATTACCACAGTATTTATTTTTTAATGCAAAAATTTGGACGAATGAGCCTCTGGTTTTTTACCCATCCATCCATCCATCCATCCATCCATCTTCTTCCGCTTATCCGAGGTCGGGTCGCGGGGGCAGCAGCATAAGCAGGGAAGCCCAGACTTCCTTCTCCCCAGCCACTTCGTCTAGCTCTTCCCGGGGGATCCCGAGGCGTTCCCAGGCCAGCCGGGAGACATAGTCTTCCCAACGTGTCCTGGGTCTTCCCCGTGGCCTCCTACCGGTTGGACGTCCCCTAAACACCTCCGTAAAATCTAAAAAAAAAAAATTACAGTGTACAATTTGATGGATAACTGGCTTTGCAATCATCAAGCAGATATTTAAATGTTTAATTGTACAAAATAAATGGAATATATGACAATATAATATTTGTTGCATTATTAGATAATAATGATATATTTTTAACTGCTGTCAAAAGGATAACATTTTTAACTCAGATTCATCCTGATTCACAGCAGGTTATTAAGGAAAGACCAACGTTTTGACACAAATGCAATTAGTGTGTGATAAATCCAACTATATACAGTAGAGGCCAAAAGTTTGGACACACCATCTCATTTCAATGCGTTTTCTTTATTTTCATGACTATTTACATTGTAGATTGTCACTGAAGGCATCAAAACTATGAATGAACACGTGTGGAGTTAAGTACTTAAACAAAAAAGGGTGAAATAACTGAAAATATGTTTTATATTCTACTTTCTTCGAAAAGTAGAACGGTGGCAGAGGGGTTAGTGCGTCTGCCTCACAATACGAAGTTCCTACAGTCCTGGGTTCAAATCCAGGCTCGGGATCTTTCTGTGTGGAGTTTGCATGTTCTCCCCGTGAATGCGTGGGTTCCCTCCGGGTACTCCGGCTTCCTCCCACTTCCAAAGACATGCACCTGGGGATAGGTTGATTGGCAACACTAAATTGGCCCTAGTGTGTGAATGTTGTCTGTCTATCTGTGTTTGCCCTGCGATGAGGTGGCGACTTGTCCAGGGTGTACCCTGCCTTCCGCCCGATTGTAGCTGAGATAGGCGCCAGCGACCCCGAAAGGGAATAAGCGGTAGAAAATGGATGGATTTCTTCAAAATAGCCACCCTTTGCTCTGATTACTGCTTTGCACACTCTTGGCATTCTCTCCATGAGCTTCAAGGAAAGGGTTTTCACCTCACAGGTGTCATATTTGTGATGCCTTCAGTGACAATCTGGTCATGAAAAAAAGGAAAACACTTTGAAATGAGGTGTGTGTACTGTACATGATTGATGCAGTATTATATGTGATGACTAAGGGTGTAACGATACACAAAAATTTGGGTTCGGTACGTACCTCGGTTTAGAGGTCACGGTTCGGTTCATTTTCGGTACAGTAAGAAAACAACAAAATATACATTTTTTTAGTTATTTATTTACCAAATTTGTAAACAATGGCATAACATACATATATACACACAGAGTCCATTGCCATGGTTAATGTGGTCAACATATATGAAATAAAAACTAAATAAGATAAGGCTCAGAATGGTTTCTTAATAAAACCTTTCTACATATGAAGTGCTTTTTTTGATTGGTTGATTGAGACTTTTATTAGTAGATTGCACAGTACAGTACAAATTCCGTACAATTGACCACTAAATGGTAACACCCCAATAAGATTTTCAACTTGTTTAAGTTAATCAAGTTAATCAACATTAAACTGCCTCAAGTTGTTGCTCGGATTAAATAAAATGACAAAACTTTTCTACTACATATAAAAAGTGCAACATTAAACAGTTTCAAGTCAACTCAGCCTCAGATAAACTCTTCTTCCCCCCCCAGCCTGGCTAACTTGGCAGTAAGAGGATATATGGGCTCATTGTTCTTCCACCATAGAAGTGGGTCAAAATCTAGTTTTTAATGCAATACGGACTTAAATCTCCTGCTATAAAAACATTTGTTATTGCTTTAGCCCTGCCTGACTCGCCGAGGAGAGGCTGCTTGAATGCGGTGGTGACGCTTAAAATGGGTTAGCATGTGTTATGAGAGTAGCATGTGAGGTGAGTGTGTGGGCGAGCGAGGTGAGGGAGCGGTAGCGTGAGTGCGGGGAGTGGCTAGTGTTTTGTTGGATTGGCTGTGTGCAAGACCTCAATAAAGCCACCATTTACAACTAATCGCCGGACTCTTCATTTACCCTGGATTCCGGAGCTGTGGAGACCCACTGCCGGGTAGAGTGAAGGGTGTTGCCCCCGAAAATACATCAGCGCTGGAGGAATGTCTCCCCTGCGCTCCTCGACTACGGTCTGGGAGCTGGAACTAGGAAAGGTGCAACACATATTTGACGTGTTGTCAGAAGCAGCTGCTGAACAATGTCGGCAAACCTCCGTCCTCCATTGTTGTATCGCGCAGTCAAAGTGTTCCCAAACGGGAGATCTTAACGAGGCAGGAGGGTCTTCCAGCTCTGGCTTTTACATGTTGTCCTAGCCCGGTCGCTGCTAGCATGTTTCCTCACTTAACTTGTTATTTTTGACAGCCGTCAGTTTATTTTATGGGTAAAAATGCAAAGAACAGACACATTTAGTAAGAAGTCAAATTATTGTGTCGACTGTAATATTTCCAGACTTTTGCGGGCCAAATAAAAAAATGTGGCTCTCGGGCCTTCAGTTTGACACCTGTGCAATAATATGTATGATGCAATACACTGTACTCTGTGGCTGTCAATCAAAAGACCAACATCGACGTTTTTGTCGTTCCTCATTAATCACGCTGTTGTCTTGCAGCTGGCATCTGTAAAGCTTAGTCCCCATAGACACATGGTACTCTCTGCAGTTGAGTACCAGCCACATTTTACTCTGTTATTTTGTCCTCCCGACAGTTGGCCGAGGTCTACAAGTCCTCTCCGTGGAGCTCCTACTACCTGCGCTCAGGGATTACCGCCTTCAGGTACGCTAATCCGGTGTATGAGTACTTCCTAGTGCAGGCCTGGGCAATTATTTTACCCTGGGAGCCGGATTTAGATAAAAAAGTGTGTATTTTTTTAGGAACACTAATCCGAAATCTCACAATAATGATTGGAAGTTAAAAAACGTGATGACGGACCCCCTTAAAAAACGGAATGGAATTTGAAATTTTTTTACTGAATGAGACACCCAGAATGTACATGAAAATAAAGAATGTGGGATTTACAATATTAACTATGAATGATAAAAGACTGAATATTGACAGCATAATTTACAATCAACCAAAATGCGACAAACATAGTGAAAAAAACCCCCACCTACAATCTGAGATATCTCATAGTGACCATGGCAAATAATTAGATGACCATAGTAACTACAAACCCTGTTTCCATATGAGTTGGGAAATTGCGTTAGATGTAAATATAAACGGAATACAATGATTTGCAAATCCTTTTCAACCCATATTCAATTGAATGCACTACAAAGACAACATATTTGATGTTCAAACTGATAAACTTGTTTTTTTTTTTGCAAATAATAATTAACTTGCTGAAATAAGCAGGGGCGTCCATGAAAAAGACGGCGCTTAGATGGCAGCATCTTCCAGCATTAATGGTGCGTTCACAGATGTCTAAGTTGCACCCCCATACCATCACAGATGCTGGTTTTTGAAATTTGCGTCGATAACAGTCTGGATGGTTCGCTTCCCCTTTGGTCCGGATGACACAATGTCGAATATTTCCAAAAACAATTTGAAATGTGGACCACAGACCACACAACACTTTTCCACTTTGCATCAGTCCATCTAAGATGATCTCGGGCCCAGAGAAGCCGGCGGCGTTTCTGGATGTTGTTGATAAATGACTTTCGCTCTGCATAGTAGAGCTTTAACTTGCACTTACAGATGTAGCGACCAACTGTATTTAGTGACAGTGGTTTTCTGAAGTGTTCCTGAGCCCATGTGGTGATATCCTTTAGAGATTGATGTCGGTTTTTGATAGGGTGCCATGAGGGATCAAAGGTCACGGTCATTCAATGTTAGTTTCGGGCCATGCCGCTTACGTGGAGTGATTCCTCCAGATTCTCTGAACCTTTTGATGATATTATGGACCGTAGATGTTGAAATCCCTAAATTTCTTGCAATTGCACTTTGAGAAACGTTGTTCTTAAACTGTTTGACTATTAACTCACGCAGTTGTGGACAAAGGGGTGTACCTCGCCCCATCCTGTCTTGTGAAAGACTGAGCATTTTTTGGAAAGCTATTTTTTATACCCAATCATGGCACCCACCTGTTCCCAATTAGCCTGCACACCTGTGGGATGTTCCAAATAAGTGTTTGATGAGCATTCCTCAACTTTATCAGTATTTATTGCCATCTTTCCCAACTTCTTTGTCACGTGTTGCTGGGAACAAATAAGTTAATGATTATTTGCACAAAAAAAAAGTTTATCAGTTTGAACATCAAATATGTTGTCTTTGTAGCATATTTAACTGAATATGGGTTGAAAAGGATTTGCAAATCATTGTATTCTGTTTATATTTACATCTAACACAATTTCCCAACTCATATGGAAACGGGGTTTGTCATTAGATGACCATAGTAACTAGTATATGTGCAGATTCCAAGCATTGAAAGACTTAGTATAGTTGAAGACTTCCGGTCATTAAAACACATGAGTGCACATAATAATGGCAGCTACACTTTCCATCCTAAACATCTAAAACAAATATTTGGGAATGTCCGGCGGGCCAGATTGAAAAGCTCAACGGGCCTTAATTTGCCCAAGGTCTGTCCTAGTGTGTACTTTGGTACACTTAACGTGCTGTCATCGAGTGACAAGCGATTTATTGTCGCCGTGTGCGGCAGTGAAGGAGCATTGGGCCTCAACGTCTTCTACTGGAGCCAATTCTACGCACCGCGTCACGTTGCCACGGCGATCAGGAGGTCCAGCCCGGAGAGGCTTCAGCGCCGACTTCCCGGCAGCACCAAGGTGCTGTGGGACGGCCGACACGAGCAGCGGTACTACTTGGAGAAAGATGACCTCACGCTGCAACTATTGGGTAGGCTACTCCAAAAAAATATATGTCATTACTGGCGTTGTCACATTTTTGATTGAAAAGCTATTTCTGTTTTTCCACGATTCTTAATCTGTTTGAAAAAAAACTAACATTTTTTTTTTTTTTTTTCCTATCTGTTCTGTCCTGCCACTCGATTGATTGATTGAGACTTTCATTAGTAGATTGCACAGTACAGTACATATTCCGTGCAATTGACCACTAAATGGTAACACCTGAATAAGTTTTTCAACTTGTTTAAGTCGGGGTCCACGTTAATCAATTCATGGTACAAATATATACTATCGCTGTAACGTATTATTTTCGGGTCTCCCCATGTCTAGCATTAAAAGATTACAGTTGGTACAAAATGCGGCTGCTAGACTTTTGACAAGAACAAGAAAGTTTGATCACATTACGCCTGTACTGGCTCACCTGCACTGGCTTCCTGTGCACTTAAGATGTGACTTTAAGGTTTTACTACTTACGTATAAAATACTACACGGTCTAGCTCCAGCCTATCTTGCCGATTGTATTGTACGAGAAATCTGCTTTCAAAAGACTCCGGCTTATTAGTGATTCCTAGAGCCCAAAAAAGTCTGCGGGCTATAGAGCTTTTTCATTTCGGGCTCCAGTACTCTGGAATGCCCTCCCGGTAACAGTTTGAGATGCCACCTCAGTAGAAGCATTTAAGTCTCACCTTAAAACTCATTTGTATACTCTAGCCTTTAAATAGACTCCCTTTTTAGACCAGTTGATCTGCCGTTTCTTTTCTTTTTCTTCTATGTCCCACTCTCCTTTGTGGAGGGGGTCCGGTCCGATCCGGTGGCCATGTACTGCTTGCCTGTGTATCGGCTGGGGACATCTCTGCGCTGCTGATCCGCCTCCGCTTGGGATGGTTTCCTGCTGGCTCCGCTGTGAACGGGACTCTCGCTGCTGTGTTGGATCCGCTTTGGACTGGACTCTCGCGACTGTGTTGGATCCATTATGGATTGAACTTTCACAGTATCATGTTAGACCCGCTCGACATCCATTGCTTTCGTCCTCTCCAAGGTTCTCATAGTCATCATTGTCACCGACGTCCCACTGGGTGTGAGTTTTCCTTGCCCTTATGTGGGCCTACCGAGGATGTCGTAGTGGTTTGTGCAGCCCTTTGAGACACTAGTGATTTAGGGTTATGTAAGTGAACATTCATTGATTGATTGATAATACAGTCATCACACAAGTTAATCATCAGAGTATATACATTGAATTGTTTTACATTATTTACAATCCGGGGAGGGGGGAGGGTGTTAGTCGAGGGTTGTAGTTGCCTGGAGGTGTTCTTTTAGAGTGTCATGACGTAGGGGGTTTTCGCAGCTTGCTGCGAGGTTTGTTCTCCCGGGATGCAAACGGACTACTCTGGACCAGGGGTGAAGGTAGGAACTGTTTTAATTAATCACTATCAAAATAGGAACAAACAAAAAAGCGCACGAGGCAAAAACACAACTTACCGTATTCCCTTGCATTTCCGCCGGGGCGCTAATTAATTTAAAACCTCTTCTCACTCCGGCGTTTACCAAAGGCATGCGGTAAATTTATGCCTGCGCTTATAAATTTGAGTGTGATGTAAGGATACCATCATGAAAAGCACATTTAATAAAAAAACATTATTATGGTCTTACTTTTACTTGTAAATGAAGTCCATGCGCAGCTTCTTCTGATCAAAAGCATCGATAACTTGTTTATAGAAGTCTTCCTTATCTTTCTTCAGTTTTAAAAGTCTCTCTGTCTTGATGGAGATGTTCCTTTATTACAACCTGCTTCGATTGAAAGTCCAGTTTAGAAAACTGTTTCATTTTAGATATGTAATCCTCCATGTTAAAAGTGCAAGCGAGAGGAAAAAATAAACGATCGCTGCTCACTGTTGTTGCTTGTTGTCACTTCTTCTGCAGCCGAGTAGTCGCAAGAAGGATCACTAGCGCCCTCTACCACCAGGAGGCGGGAGTCATTTAATGACTCATATTTGACACACGCAGCTACGGTATATTAATAAAACATAGCTGCTTACTGTTCTTTTTAGCATATTCAATAGCTTGGACCTTAAATCCTACTGAATAGCTCTTAATCTCCTTCCCTTTATGCGATTTCAAATTATTGAAATCAGCCTCCTCCATTTTGAAAATGATGACAGGTGAAGTGTCACTCGTGACGTGACGAGTTTGACCCGGCGGAAATTCCAGACATGCGGTAATAAAAATAATATTTTGCGAATCGAGTTTGACCCGGTGTTAATCCTGAGCCGGCGGTAATGCTAAGCATGCCCTAATTATTTTGCGAAAAGAGTTTGACCCGGCAGTAATTCTAGGCAGGCGCATACTATATACCCGGAATTCAAGGAAATACGGTAGACAGAACTATGGACAAGAAACAAAACTCACTAAACTGTGGCATGAATAAACAAAACTTACTTGGCATGAAAACGAGCAGCATGAACTATGGCATGGACAGAGCAACGTGAATTAATCATGAGAGGAGCAATGACTCCAGACCAACTGACTGGCAAAACAGGCTTAAATAAAAGTCTCTTGATTGGAAACAGGTGCGCGTCCCAAACACCAGAGGCAGGTGAAAATCATAAGTCGCTATGGTAACTAAAACAAACAAGGGTGCACAAACACAGGAACTAATGAAGTCTAAAACTAACGGAACATAACAAAAACATGATCCGGACCCCGGATCATGACAGTGCGGTTTTGAAGGAGGATAGATATGCACTTTCTTTTACACCTGTTGGGAGTGCATTCCACATTGATGTGGCATAGGAGAATGAGTTAAGACCTTTGTTAGATCGGAATCTGGGTTTAACGTGGTTTGTGGAGCTCCCCTTGGTGTTGTGGTTATGGCGGTCATTTACGTTCTGTAAGTAGTTTGAGATGTACTTCGGTATCAGTAGTTTACATATAGTTGATGTAAATCAGGGGTGTCAAACATACAGCCTGTGGGCCGGATAAGGCCCGCACACAACTTTTATCTTGCCCGCGAGATGAGTTTGCAAAGTATTAAAAAAAGAACGCTCTGAATACCCACTGCTGATTGGATACACGCAGAGCGGTAACAGCCAATCAGATGGTTATGTGGGTGGGACAATGCTGGGTGCCGCAGAGAGTACTGACAGAGACAGAGGCAGTACGAAGCGCAGCAGCTTGTTAAGACTTTAGATAAGGCGGCGGCTCTTTGTTGTTAATGCGGCCGCCTTAGCAACAAAGCGCTGCGGGAAACCCTGAAGGGGTTCTGTGTATTTGTTCTGTTGTGTTACGGTGCGGATGTTCTCCCGAAATGTGTTTGTCATTCTTGTTTGGTGTGGGTTCACAGTGTGGCGTATATTTGGAACAGTGTTAAAGTTGTTTACACGGCCACCCTCAGTGTGACCTGTATGGCTGTTGACCAAGTATGCTTTGCATTCATTTGTGTGTGTGAAAAGCTGTAGATATTATGTGATTGGGCTGGCATTGCAAAGGCAGTGCGTTTAAGGTTCCACTCCATACAGCGGCGTTTTAAAAAGTCATAGATTTTACTTTTTGAAACAGATAATTTCCGATATTACAATTTAAAGCATTTATCGGCCGATAATATCGGACATTTCTATTTGACGTTTATACCCAAAACGATGCTTTTATTGAACTGTACATTTTTTGTTGTACTTATAACTGGGGACACATTTTCCAGGCGCACATGAATATGCTGAAATAATATGTATTACCTTCTAATTTCATGTGTGATTAAAGAAATGAGTGCAAATTCATAAGTTTTGTCAAAAATGTTGCTCCATATGTACATTAGGGGAGAGAAATTAGTAAGTTACATTATCATCCTGTACTTAGATTTTGACCTTCATTTTATCTTAACACTAATGAGAGCATGTTAAAACTCTGCCAGACTCAATCCCGCCTTTTATTATGATGAACATCATCACATCATTTATTCAGAAAGTATAAATAACGACAAATGACTATTTCAAGCATAACTCCTAAACCAAACATGCAATATGTCTAATAATGCCTGTATTAATGTATCTTAGTGAGTTTTACCAGAAACAAGTGCTTTTGTAAGGTTTGCAAACACAACATTTTTATTTTTACTCAATATGACAGTAATGTTCTTAGAATTCTGAAAAAAATTTTGGTTTTAGGAGTTATGCTTGAAACTATTTTGTATTGCTTCACACATGCAATATGTCTAATAATGCCTGTATTAATGCAACTTTGTGAGTTTTACGCGAAACGTGCTTTTGTAAGGTTTGCAAACAAACACAAACATAGTTTTTTTTACTCAACATGACAGTAATGTTCTTAGAATCCTGAGAAAATGCATTTGAAGCAAAACACGTTTTTTTTCAGGCATAACTCCTAAACCAAACATGCTATATGTCTAATAATGCCTGAATTAATGCAACCTCTTGAATTTTACGCAAAAGAAGCTTTTGTAAGGTTTGCAAACACATAGTTTTTCTACTCAATATGACAGTAATGTTCTTAGAATCTTGAGAAAATGTGTTTGAAGCAATAAAAAAATATTCAGGCATAACTCCTAAACCAAACATGTAATATGTCTAATAATGCCTGTATTAATGTATCTTTGTGAGTTTGACCAGAAACAAGTGCTTTTTTAAGGTTTGCAAACACATTTTTATTTTTACTCAACATGACAGTAATGTTCTTAGAATTCTGAGAAAATGTTGGTTTTAGGAGTTATGCTTGAAACTATTTAGTATTGCTTCACACATGCAATATGTCTAATAATGCCTGTATTAATGCAACTTTGTGAGTTTTACTCGAAACATGCTTTTGTAAGGTTGGCAAACAAACACAAACATAGTTTTTTCTACTCAACATGACAGTAATGTTCTTAGAATCCTGAGAAAGTGCATTTGAAGCAAAACAATTTTTTTCAAGTATAACTCCTAAACCAAACATGCTATATGTCTAATAATGCCTGAATTAATGCAACCTCTTGAGTTTTACGCAAAACATGCTTTTGTAAGGTTTGCAAACACAAACAGTTTTTATACTCAATATGACAGTAATGTTCTTAGAATCCTGAGAAAATGTGTTTGAAGCAATAAAAAAATATTCAGGCATAACTCCTAAACCAAACATGTAATATGTCTAATAATGCCTGTATTAATGTATCTTAGTGAGTTTTACCAGAAACAAGTGCTTTTGTAAGCTTTGCAAACACAAAAATATTCTTTTTACTCAACATGACAGTAATGTTCTTAGAATTCTGAGAAAATGTTGGTTTTAGGAGTTATGCTTGAAACTATTTTGTATCGCTTCACACATGCAATATGTCTAATAATGCCTGTATTAATGCAACTTTGTGAGTTTTACGCGAAATGTGCTTTTGTAAGGTTTGCAAACAAACACAAACAGTTTTTTTTACTCAACATGACAGTAATGTTCTTAGAATCCTGAGAAAATGCATTTGAAGCAAAACACATTTTTTTCAAGCATAACTCCTAAACCAAACATGCTATATGTCTAATAATGCCTGAATTAATGCAACCTCTTGAGTTTTACGCGAAACATGCTTTTGTAAGGTTTGCAAACACAAACAGTTTTTATACTCAATATGACAGTAATGTTCTTAGAATCCTGAGAAAATGTGTTTGAAGCAATAAAAAAAAATTCAAGCATAACTCCTAAACCAAACATGTAATATGTCTAATAATGCCTGTATTAATGTATCTTAGTGAGTTTTACCAGAAACAAGTGCTTTTGTAAGGTTTGCAAACACAAAAATATTCTTTTTACTCAACATGACAGTAATGTTCTTAGAATTCTGAGAAAATGTTGGTTTTAGGAGTTATGGTTGAAACTATTTTGTATTGCTTCACACATGCAATATGTCTAATAATGCCTGTATTAATGCAACTTTGTGAGTTTTACGCGAAACGTGCTTTTGTAAGGTTTGCAAACAAACAAAATATAGTTTTTTTTACTCAACATGACAGTAATGTTCTTAGAATCCTGAGAAAATGCATTTGAAGCAAAACAATTTATTTCAAGCATAACTCCTAAACCAAACATGCTATATGTCTAATAATGCCTGAATTAATGCAACATCTTGAGTTTTACGCGAAACGTGCTTTTGTAAGGTTTGCAAACACAAAGATAGTTTTTTTACACAATATGACAGTAATGTTCTTAGAATCCTGAGAAAATGTGTTTGAAGCAAAAAAAAAAAATCAAGCATAACTCCTAAACCAAACATGTAATATGTCTAATAATGCCTGTATTAATGTATCTTAGTGAGTTTTACCAGAAACTAGTGCTTTTGTAAGGTTTGCAAACACAACATTTTTATTTTTACTCTACATGACAGTAATGTTCTTAGAATTTGATAAAATGTTGGTTTTAGGAGTTATGCTTGAAACTATTTTGTATTGCTTCACACATGCAATATGTCCAATAATGCCTGTATTAACGCAACTTTGTGAGTTTTACGCGAAACATGCTTTTGTAAGGTTTGCAAACAAACACAGTTTTTTCTACTCAACATGACAGTAATGTTCTTAGAATCCTGAGAAAATGCATTTGAAGCAAAACAACATTTTTTCAAGCATAACTCCTAAACCAAACATGCTATATGGTTTAATAATGCCTGAATTAATGCAACCTCTTGAGTTTTACGCGAAACATGCTTTTGTAAGGTTTGCAAACACAAACAGTTTTTATACTCAATATGACAGTAATGTTCTTAGAATCCTGAGAAAATGTGTTTGAAGCAATAAAAAAAAATTCAAGCATAACTCCTAAACCAAACATGCAATATGTCTAATAATGCCTGTATTAATGTATCTTAGTGAGTTTTACCAGAAACAAGTGCTTTTGTAAGCTTTGCAAACACAAAAATATTCTTTTTACTCAACATGACAGTAATGTTCTTAGAATTCTGAGAAAATGTTGGTTTTAGGAGTTATGGTTGAAACTATTTTGTATTGCTTCACACATGCAATATGTCTAATAATGCCTGTATTAATGCAACTTTGTGAGTTTTACGCGAAACGTGCTTTTGTAAGGTTTGCAAACAAACAAAATATAGTTTTTTTTACTCAACATGACAGTAATGTTCTTAGAATCCTGAGAAAATGCATTTGAAGCAAAACAATTTATTTCAAGCATAACTCCTAAACCAAACATGCTATATGTCTAATAATGCCTGAATTAATGCAACATCTTGAGTTTTACGCGAAACGTGCTTTTGTAAGGTTTGCAAACACAAAGATAGTTTTTTTACACAATATGACAGTAATGTTCTTAGAATCCTGAGAAAATGTGTTTGAAGCAAAAAAAAAAAATCAAGCATAACTCCTAAACCAAACATGTAATATGTCTAATAATGCCTGTATTAATGTATCTTAGTGAGTTTTACCAGAAACTAGTGCTTTTGTAAGGTTTGCAAACACAACATTTTTATTTTTACTCTACATGACAGTAATGTTCTTAGAATTTTGATAAAATGTTGGTTTTAGGAGTTATGCTTGAAACTATTTTGTATTGCTTCACACATGCAATATGTCCAATAATGCCTGTATTAACGCAACTTTGTGAGTTTTACGCGAAACATGCTTTTGTAAGGTTTGCAAACAAACACAGTTTTTTCTACTCAACATGACAGTAATGTTCTTAGAATCCTGAGAAAATGCATTTGAAGCAAAACAACATTTTTTCAAGCATAACTCCTAAACCAAACATGCTATATGGTTTAATAATGCCTGAATTAATGCAACCTCTCTGGTTTTACACGAAACGTGCTTTTGTAAGGTTTGCAAACACATAGTTTTTTTTACTCAATATGACAGTAATGTTCTTAGAATCCTGAGAAAATGTGTTTGAAGCAATAAAAAAAAATTCAAGCATAACTCCTAAACCAAACATGTAATATGTCTAATAATGCCTGTATTAATGTATCTTAGTGAGTTTGACCAGAAACAAGTGCTTTTTTAAGGTTTGCAAACACATTTTTATTTTTACTCAACATGACAGTAATGTTCTTAGAATTTTGAGAAAATGTTGG
>NC_084625.1:10993322-10998322 GCF_033978795.1 Nerophis ophidion
CACTTTTGATGGCTTTTATGAGCTTTGGATGAACACATTAAAAACATTTACTAAATAAATAAAAAAAATAATAGAATATATTTATAAAAATACAAAAACATAGAGGATTTTTTTATTTTAATTTAATTTAACTTTCATCCTTGTGAAAAAATAATTTGACTGCTCATTGTGATCACTTTTGATGGCTCTTATGAACCTTGGATGACCACCTTAAAACCATTTAAAAAACACAAATTTTAAAAGAGAATAAATTCATATAAAATACAAAAATATAGAGGTTTATTTTATTTTAATTTAATTTAACTTTCATCCTTGTGAAATAGTGATTTGACTGTACATTACGATTGCTTTTGATAGCTCTTATGAGCCATGGATGATCGTATTAATTTTTTTTTCAAAAATACATTTAAAATTAGAATAAGTCAATAAAAATATAGAATTGTATTTTATTTTAATTTTATTTTTTTTTAACTTCCATCCCTGTGGAATAATCATGACTGCTCATTATGAGTACTTTCGATGGCTCTTATGAGCCATGGATTACCGCATTAAAATAATTCAAAAGTAACATTGCAAAGAAAATAAGTTCATAAAAAGATATTGTTTTATTTTATTTTAATTTATTTTATTTTAACTTCCATGTCGGTCAAATAATCATGACTGACCATTTTGATTGCTTATAATAGCTCTTATGAGCCATGGATGACCACATTAAAAAAACATCTAAAATAATTGTAAAATTAGAATAAGTTCATTGAAATATAGAATTGTATTTTAATTTATTTTATTTTAACTTCCATTCCTGTGAAATAATAATTTCACTGCTCATTATGAGTGCTTTCGATGGCTCTTGTGAGCCATGGATGACCACATAAAAAAAAAAATCTAAAATAATTTTAAAATTAGAATAAGTTCATTAAAATATAGAATTGTATTTTGATTTAATTTATTTTATTTTAACTTCCATTCCTGTGAAATAATAATTTCACTGTTCATTATGAGTGCTTTCGATGGCTCTTGTGAGCCATGGATGACCACATTAAAAAATTTAATTAAAAAAGAGAATTATTTCATTAAATATATAATTTTATTGTATTTTAATTAATGTTATTCTAATTTCCATCCCTGTAAAATAATCATTTGACTGCTCGTTATGATTGCTTTCGATGGCACTTATGAACCATGGATGAATACGTTAAAATCATTCAAAAATAAATTTACAAAGAGAATAAGTTAATAAAAATATAGAATTGTATTTTATTTGTGTTTATTTTATTTTAACCATCCTTGTGAAATAATAATGACTGCTCATTATGATTGCTTTTGTTTGCTCTTACTGAGCTATGAATGACCACATTAAAAAAATTCAAAAATTAATTTCGAGAGACAATAAGTTCATAGATGTATAATATTTTATTTTATTTTAACTTCCATCCCTGTGAAATAATCATGACTGGTCATTAGGATTAATTGCTTGCTTGCTATGATCAATAGTTCTTTTGAGTAATGGATGACCACATAAAAAAAATATCAAAAATGAAGAATAAATTCATTAAAATATTGCATTTTGTTTTATTTTAATTTATTTTAACTTCCAGTCCGTAAATAAATGAGTTGATGGCTCATTGTGATCGCTTTTGATGGCTCTTCGGAGCTTTGGATGACCACCCTAAAAACATTTCAAAAACACAAATTTAAAAAGAGATTAAATTCATATAAAATACAGAAATATGGAGGTTTTATTTATCTTAATTTAATATAACCTCCATCCTTGCGAAAAGTTAATTTGACTGCTCATCATGATTGCTTTTGATGGTTCTTATGAGTCATGGATGACCACATAAAAAAACAATATAAAAAATCAATTTGTGAGGAGAATTCATTCTTAAAAATTTTACATTTTATTTTATTTGTGATTATTTTAACTCCTATCGCTGTGAAATAATATGGAAGCTCATTATGATTGCTTTTAATTGATTAGTGAACACATTTTAAAAAATTAAACAAATATATTTGAAAAGAGAATAAATTAATAAAAATACCAAAATCTAAAGGTTTATTTTATTTGAATTTATTTCAACTTCCATCCCAGTTAAATAATAATGACTGCTCATTATGATTTCTTTTGATGGCTCTAAAAAGCCATTGTTGACCACTTTATTAAAAAAATATATGATATATAAAAAAGAGAATTAATTCATAAATACATAGAGGTATATTTTATTTGAATTTATTCTAACCTCCTTCCCTGTGAAATAATCATTACTGATCATTATATTGGCTTTTACTGAATGGATGAAAACAATTTGAAAATAAATTCATAAAAATATAGAAGTTTATTTTATTCGAATGTATTTTAACTTCCATTCTTGTGAAATAATCATATCACTGCTGATTATGATTGCTTCTGATGGCCATGAATGACCATGTGAAAAATGAAATAAAATAAAACATTTCAAAATGAGAAAATTCATAAAAATACAAAAATATACTGCAGGGCAAAAAAGTATTTAGTCAGCCACCGATTGTGCAAGTTCTCCCACTTAAAATGATGACAGAGGTCTGTCATTTCCATCATAGGTACACTTCAACTGTGAGAGACAGAATGTGAAAAAAAAATCCAGGAATTCACATTGTAGGAATTTTAAAGAATTTATTTGTAAATTATGAGGGAAAATATGTATTTGGTCAACCATTCAAAGCTCTCACTGATGGAAGGAGGTTTTGGCTCAAAATCTCACGATACATGTCGCCATTCATTCTTTCCTTAACACGGATCAATCGTCCTGTCCCCTTAGCAGAAAAACAGCCCCAAAGCATGATGTTTCCACCCCCATGCTTCACAGTAGGTATGGTGTTCTTGGGATGCAACTCAGTATTTTTCTTCCTCCAAACAGGACGAGTTGAGTTTATACCAAAATGGATACATGGATGATACAGCAGAGGGTTGGGAGAATGTCATGTGGTCAAAATAGAACTTTTTGGTATAAACTCAACTCGTCGTGTTTGGAGGAAGAAGAATACTGAGTTGCATCATAAGAACACCATACCTACTGTGAAGCATGAGGGTGGAAACATCATCACATTCTGTCCCTCACAGTTGAAGTGTACCTATGATGAAAATGACAGACCTCTGTCATCATTTTAAGTGGGAGAACTTGCACAATCGGTGGCTGACTGAATAATAACTTCCATCCCCTTGAAATAATCACACTACTGCTCAATATGATTGCTTTTGATGGCTTTTATAAGACATGGATGACCACATTTAAGATAAAAAGAATATATAAAAAAATTCATAAAAATCTAAAGGTTAATTTTACGTTTGTACTTGAATTTGTTTGAACTTTCATCCCTGTGAAATAATCACACGACTGCTCATCGTGATGTCTTATGACTCTTCCAGGCTGTGCAACCCGGTGTCAGACAGCAGCAAGAGGCGGATCTACTCGTCTCCGCTTTCCATCCACTTCCACTCGGACGAATCTGTAACCCACAAAGGTTTCCACCTGCTCTACAGGGCTTTCTCTCCGGAAGGCTGTAAGTCCCACGCCGGCACTTTTTTTACTGACAGACACGGTACATGCTGGTATTGTGTGTGTGTGTGTGTGTGTGTGTGTGTGTGTGTGTGTGTGTGTGTGTGTGTGTGTGTGTGTGTGTGTGTGTGTGTGTGTGTGTGTGTGTGCGCGTGTGTGTGTGTGCAGTGTGTCCTCGTCAGTTTCGCTGTGGAGACGGGCGCTGTGTCCCTTTAAGAAAAGTGTGTGACGGAGTGCGAGACTGCCCAGATGGACGTGATGAGGCCAAATGCTGTAAGTCACAATAAGAAGCAGCACCCAAACACACTTAGACCGGAATCTTAAAACTCACATCTTTTCAGAGTAAAATCATATACTTTGTTAGGTAAATTATAGGGGGGTACTCGTATGACAGCGGATGCAAAACAATAACAGTGCAATACGTTTTCATAACATGGTCAATCAATCAATCAATCAATGTTTACTTATATAGCCCTAAATCACTAGTGTCTCAAAGGGCTGCACAAACCACTACGACATCCTCGGTAGGCCCACATAAGGGCAAGGAAAAACTCACACCCAGTGGGACGTCGGTGACAATGATGACTATGAGAACCTTGGAGAGGAGGAAAGCAATGGATGTCGAGCGGGTCTAACATGATACTGTGAAAGTTCAATCCATAATGGATCCAACACAGTCGCAAGAGTCCAGTCCAAAGCGGATCCAACACAGCAGCGAGAGTCCCGTTCACAGCGGAGCCAGCAGGAAACCATCCCAAGCGGAGGCGGATCAGCAGCGCAGAGATGTCCCCAGGCGAGCAGTACATGGCCACCGGATCGGACCGGACCCCCTCCACAAGGGAGAGTGGGACATAGGAGGAAAAGAAAAGAAACGGCAGATCAACTGGTCTAAAAAGGGGTCTATTTAAAGGCTAGAGTATACAAATGAGTTTTAAGGTGAGACTTAAATGCTTCTACTGAGGTGGCATCTCGAACTTTTACCGGGAGGGCATTCCAGAGTACTGGAGCCCGAAATGAAAACGCTCTATAGCCCGCAGACTTTTTTTGGGCTTTGGGAATCACTAATAAGCCACTACTGCTTAGTTTCTCTTGTTATATTCTTATTTTACTGTTATATTTATATTCTCATTTTTGCTTTTTATTTGTATTCTTATTGAAATATATATATATATTTTTTTTTTCCAAATATAACCCCATTATTTATTTTTTACTGTTTAATTGATCTCAATTCTGTACACTGCTGCTGGATTTTTAAAAGTACTATCTATCTATCTATCTATCTATCTATCTATCTATCTATCTATCTATCTATCTATCTATCTATCTATCTATCTATCTATCTATCTATCTATCTATCTATCTATCTATCTATCTATCTATCTATCTATCTATCTATCTATCTATCTGTCTTATACATAGATGTCCGTCTATCTATCTATCTATCTATCTATCTATCTATCTATC